>NC_056728.1:201269446-201519446 GCF_019279795.1 Protopterus annectens
AAAAAAATCGGCTATCACAGCCTACAGAAACAATTTGCAACAATTACAGATTTAAAAGTAACAAAATGAGATTTCAAGTGCAATAACAAGATATATGCAGAAAAACAATTACAATGTATCAGCAAAGCAGGCGAAATACAGTCGCTAGGTAATTAGAAGTGGAAAGCCACAAAAAATATACTTAAATCAGGTAAAGTCGCTTTTTTAGTTCTCTGAAGCCTGGATTTCTCTGCTGGCCACCACGAGGATCTGTGCTGAGTAGGTACAAGCTGGAAAATGCGCGTTTAGCGTGTTTTATATCAGGGGGCTGAAAAAAGCTAGGAACTGGCCCAAAACGACCAATAGACTACAAGTTACTGGCTGAGACCTCACAAAACTGGACCAACAGGCAGCTCAATGCTTCCCACTCCCACTGGTAAGCAAGGGAACTTCCTCTCTTCCAAATTAGGCAAAGAATCAGTAACAGAAACTACAAACAAAGTCCAGGGATCAGCAACTCTGAAACTGGACTACTCTAGCTCAGTAAGGCGGGAAAAACAAGAGATATTTTTTTTGTTTTTTTCAGAAACAAGGAGAAACAGATACAGTAGACACTTATAAATGCTATAAATCGGCTATGACAGCCTACAGAAACAATTTGCAACAATTACAGATTTAAAAGTAACAAAATGAGATTTCAAGTGCAATAACAAGATATATGCAGAAAAACAATTACAATGTATCAGCAAAGCAGGCGAAATACAGTCGCTAGGTAATTAGAAGTGGAAAGCCACAAAAAATATACTTAAATCAGGTAAAGTCGCTTTTTAGCTCTCTGAAGCCTAGATTACTCTGCTGGCCACCACGAGGATCTGTGCTGAGTAGGTACAAGCTGGAAAACGCGCGTTTAGCGTGTTTTATATCAGGGGGCTGAAAAAAGCTAGGAACTGGCCCAAATTGACCAATAGACTACAAGCTACTGGCTGAGACCTCACAAAACTGGACCAACAGGCAGCTCAATGCTTCCCACTCCCACTGGTAAGCAAGGGAACTTCCTCTCTTCCAAATTAGGCAAAGAATCAGTAACAGGATCTACAAACAAAGTCCAGGGATCAGCAACTCTGAAACTGGACTACTCTAGCTCAGTAAGGCGGGAAAAACAAGAGATATTTTTTTTTTTTTTCAGAAACAAGGAGAAACAGATACAGTAGACAATTATAAATGCTATAAATCGGCTATCACAGCCTACAGAAACAATTTGCAACAATTACAGATTTAAAAGTAACAAAATGAGATTTCAAGTGCAATAACAAGATATATGCAGAAAAACAATTACAATGTATCAGCAAAGCAGGCGAAATACAGTCGCTAGGTAATTAGAAGTGGAAAGCCACAAAAAATATACTTAAATCGGGTAAAGTCGCTTTTTTAGTTCTCTGAAGCCTGGATTACTCTACTGGCCACCACGAGGATCTGTGCTGAGTAGGTACAAGCTGGAAAATGCGCGTTTAGCGTGTTTTATATCAGGGGGCTGAAAAAAGCTAGGAACTGGCCCAAAACGACCAATAGACTACAAGTTACTGGCTGAGACCTCACAAAACTGGACCAACAGGCAGCTCAATGCTTCCCACTCCCACTGTTAAGCAAGGGAGCTTCTTCAATTCCAAATTAGGCAAAGAATCAGTAACAGAAACTACAAACAAAGTCCAGGGATCAGCAACTCTGAAACTGGACTACTCTAGCTCAGTAAGGCTGGAAAAACAAGAGATATTTTTTTTTTTTTTTTTTTTCAGAAACAAGGAGAAACAGATACAGTAGACACTTATAAATGCTATAAATCGGCTATCACAGCCTAAAGAAACAATTTGCAACAATTACAGATTTAAAAGTAACAAAATGAGATTTCAAGTGCAATAACAAAATATATGCAGAAAAACAATTACAATGTATCAGCAAAGCAGGTGAAATACAGTCGCTAGGTAATTAGAAGTGGAAAGCCACAAAAAATATACTTAAATCAGGTAAAGTCACTTTTTTAGTTCTCTGAAGCCTGGATTACTCTGCTGGCCACCACGAGTATCTGTGCTGAGTAAGTACAAGCTGGAAAACGCGCGCTTAGCGTGTTTTATATCAGGGGGCTGAAAAAAGCTAGGAACTGGCCCAAAACGACCAATAGACTACAAGCTACTGGCTGAGACCTCACAAAACTGGACCAACAGGCAGCTCAATGCTTCCCACTCCCACTGGTAAGCAAGGGAACTTCCTCTCTTCCAAATTAGGCAAAGAATCAGTAACAGAAACTACAAACAAAGTCCAGGGATCAGCAACTCTGAAACTGGACTACTCTAGCTCAGTAAGGCGGGAAAAACAAGAGATATTTTTTTTTTTTTTTTTCAGAAACAAGGAGAAACAGATACAGTAGACACTTATAAATGCTATAAATCGGCTATCACAGCCTACAGAAACAATTTGCAACAATTACAGATTTAAAAGTAACAAAATGAGATTTCAAGTGCAATAACAAGATATATGCAGAAAAACAATTACAATGTATCAGCAAAGCAGGCGAAATACAGTCGCTAGGTAATTAGAAGTGGAAAGCCACAAAAAATATACTTAAATCAGGTAAAGTCACTTTTTTAGTTCTCTGAAGCCTGGATTACTCTGCTGGCCACCACGAGTATCTGTGCTGAGTAGGTACAAGCTGGAAAACGCGCGCTTAGCGTGTTTTATATCAGGGGGCTGAAAAAAGCTAGGAACTGGCCCAAAATGACCAATAGACTACAAGTTACTGGCTGAGACCTCACAAAACTGGACCAACAGGCAGCTCAATGCTTCCCACTCCCACTGTTAAGCAAGGGAACTTCCTCTCTTCCAAATTAGGCAAAGAATCAGTAACAGAAACTACAAACAAAGTGCAGGGATCAGCAACTCTGAAACTGGACTACTCTAGCTCAGTAAGGTGAGAAAAACAAGAGATATTTTTTTTTTTTTTTTTTCAGAAACAAGGAGAAACAGATACAGTAGACAGTTATAAATGCTATAAATCGGCTATCACAGCCTACAGAAACAATTTGCAACAATTACAGATTTAAAAGTAACAAAATGAGATTTCAAGTGCAATAACAAGATATATGCAGAAAAACAATTACAATGTATCAGCAAAGCAGGCGAAATACAGTCGCTAGGTAATTAGAAGTGGAAAGCCACAAAAAATATACTTAAATCAGGTAAAGTTGCTTTTTTAGCTCTCTGAAGCCTGGATTACTCTGCTGGCCACCACGAGGATCTGTGCTGAGTAGGTACAAGCTGGAAAACGCGCGTTTAGCGTGTTTTATATCAGGGGGCTGAAAAAAGCTAGGAACTGGCCCAAAACGACCAATAGACTACAAGCTACTGGCTGAGACCTCACAAAACTGGACCAACAGGCAGCTCAATGCTTCCCACTCCCACTGGTAAGCAAGGGAACTTCCTCTCTTCCAAATTAGGCAAAGAATCAGTAACAGGAACTACAAACAAAGTCCAGGGATCAGCAACTCTGAAACTGGACTACTCTAGCTCAGTAAGGCGGGAAAAACAAGATATATATATATTTTTTTTCAGAAACAAGGAGAAACAGATACAGTAGACACTTATAAATGCTATAAATCGGCTATCACAGCCTACAGAAACAATTTGCAACAATTACAGATTTAAAAGTAACAAAATGAGATTTCAAGTGCAATAACAAGATATATGCAGAAAAACAATTACAATGTATCAGCAAAGCAGGCGAAATACAGTCGCTAGGTAATTAGAAGTGGAAAGCCACAAAAAATATACTTAAATCGGGTAAAGTCGCTTTTTTAGTTCTCTGAAGCCTGGATTACTCTGCTGGCCACCACGAGGATCTGTGCTGAGTAGGTACAAGCTGGAAAACGCGCGTTTAGCGTGTTTTATATCAGGGGGCTGAAAAAAGATAGGAACTGGCCCAAAACGACCAATAGACTACAAGTTACTGGCTGAGACCTCACAAAACTGGACCAACAGGCAGCTCAATGCTTCCCACTCCCACTGTTAAGCAAGGGAACTTCCTCTCTTCCAAATTAGGCAAAGAATCAGTAACAGAAACTACAAACAAAGTCCAGGGATCAGCAACTCTGAAACTGGACTACTCTAGCTCAGTAAGGCGGGAAAACAAGAGATATTTTTTTTCAGAAACAAGGAGAAACAGATACAGTAGACACTTATAAATGCTATAAATCGGCTATCACAGCCTACAGAAACAATTTGCAACAATTACAGATTTAAAAGTAACAAAATGAGATTTCAAGTGCAATAACAAGATATATGCAGAAAAACAATTACAATGTATCAGCAAAGCAGGCGAAATACAGTCGCTAGGTAATTAGAAGTGGAAAGCCACAAAAAATATACTTAAATCGGGTAAAGTCGCTTTTTTAGTTCTCTGAAGCCTGGATTACTCTGCTGGCCACCACGAGGATCTGTGCTGAGTAGGTACAAGCTGGAAAACGCGGGTTTAGCGTGTTTTATATCAGGGGGCTGAAAAAAGCTAGGAACTGGCCCATAACGACCAATAGACTACAAGTTACTGGCTGAGACCTCACAAAACTGGACCAACAGGCAGCTCAATGCTTCCCACTCCCACTGGTAAGCAAGGGAACTTCCTCTCTTCCAAATTAGGCAAAGAATCAGTAACAGGAACTACAAACAAAGCCCAGGGATCAGCAACTCTGAAACTGGACTACTCTAGCTCAGTAAGGCGGGAAAAATAAGAGATATTTTTTTTTTTTTTTTTTTTCAGAAACAAGGAGAAACAGATACAGTAGACACTTATAAATGCTATAAATCGGCTATCACAGCCTACAGAAACAATTTGCAACAATTACAGATTTAAAAGTAACAAAATGAGATTTCAAGTGCAATAACAAGAGATATGCAGAAAAACAATTACAATGTATCAGCAAAGCAGGCGAAATACAGTCGCTAGGTAATTAGAAGTGGAAAGCCACAAAAAATATACTTAAATCAGGTAAAGTCGCTTTTTTAGCTCTCTGAAGCCTGGATTACTCTGCTGGCCACCATGAGGATCTGTGCTGAGTAGGTACAAGCTGGAAAACGCGCGTTTAGCGTGTTTTATATCAGGGGGCTGAAAAAAGCTAGGAACTGGCCCAAAACGACCAATAGACTACAAGCTACTGGCTGAGACCTCACAAAACTGGACCAACAGGCAGCTCAATGCTTCCCACTCCCACTGGTAAGCAAGGGAACTTCCTCTCTTCCAAATTAGGCAAAGAATCAGTAACAGAAACTACAAACAAAGTCCAGGGATCAGCAACTCTGAAACTGGACTACTCTAGCTCAGTAAGGCGGGAAAAACAAGAGATATTTTTTTTTTTTTTTTTTTTCAGAAACAAGGAGAAACAGATACAGTAGACACTTATAAATGCTATAAATCGGCTATCACAGCCTACAGAAACAATTTGCAACAATTACAGATTTAAAAGTAACAAAATGAGATTTCAAGTGCAATAACAAGATATATGCAGAAAAACAATTACAATGTATCAGCAAAGCAGGCAAAATACAGTCGCTAGGTAATTAGAAGTGGAAAGCCACAAAAAATATACTTAAATCAGGTAAAGTCGCTTTTTTAGCTCTCTGAAGCCTGGATTACTCTGCTGGCCACCACGAGGATCTGTGCTGAGTAGGTACAAGCTGGAAAACGCGTTTAGCGTGTTTTATATCAGGGGGCTGAAAAAAGCTAGGAACTGGCCCAAAACGACCAATAGACTACAAGCTACTGGCTGAGACCTCACAAAACTGGACCAACAGGCAGCTCAATGCTTCCCACTCCCACTGGTAAGCAAGGGAACTTCCTCTCTTCCAAATTAGGCAAAGAATCAGTAACAGGAACTACAAACAAAGTCCAGGGATCAGCAACTCTGAAACTGGACTACTCTAGCTCAGTAAGCTATATGGTTACTGGTTTTATGATTGGTGATGTGCTGAATACCTTGGCATAGTCATTGTGGGTCCTTGTTGGTGAAGTGGTCTTCTCTCTTCCTTTTATAGGCTGCTTTAGCCTCTCTGATGGCTTTCTTTAGGCTGGTTCTAGCCACGCTGTAAAGCACTCTGAAGGCTGTATTGCAGTGCTTTAGAAGATATCTAACCTGTTTCATCATCCAGGACTTCACACAAATGTGCTTTCTGACAGCTATATTGTCAACACAGGTTTTTATATAGCAAAGTACCATTGGTGTTACTCTTCCAGATCCTGATGCATGAAAATATTACAGTTAGTTCTTTCAAAGCAATCCTGTAGTTGTGAGAATGCACCTTCTGGCCATATTTTAATCTTTGTAGTACTCTGGTCTTTTCTGTTAACAGAAGTGTATGCCGGAGTCAAGAATATGGACAAATTGTCTGACTGGCCTAGATGAGGGAGCAGTTTTGCACTGTTGCCATCCTTGATATTTGAGTAAGCTTTGTCCAGTGTATTTTCCTCCCTGATTGCACATTTGATGTGTTGGTGAAATCTGGGGAGAACCGACTTTAAGTCCATCTGAATGAAATCACCACCTGTGATATGAACAGCTTCAGGATGGATGTTTTGTTGCAAATTAATGCTGTCAAACAGGTGACTTAGAGCTGTGCAAGCATTAGCATCCAGAGGGATGTAAACAGCTGTAACTATAACAACAGTTAACTCCGGAAGTAAATAAAAGGGCCTACAATTGATTGTCATATACCCCAGATCAGGAAAGCAGTAACTGTCTGTAATCATAACGGTGGTACACCAGCTGTTATTCACATAGATGCAAAGCCCCCACCTCTTCTCTTACCTGAATGTTTATTCCTGTCCGACTGAAAAGCTATGCAGCCTGTCATCCTGATGGCATGACTGCATCTGGTATACATGAGTGTGTCCATGTCTCTGTAAATAATAAAATGCAACAGTCTTTTACAGTTTGTTCTCACAAATCTGTAGCTGAAGTTCATCCATTTTGTTTGTGATAGATCTGGCATAAGCAAGAAATATGCTAGGAAGAGGTAGTTTGTGAGGATATTTCCTTAGCCTAGCATGTAGGCCAGACCTGCATCCATGCTTTTGCTTCCTGTGTCTTCTCCGCCCTCGATCTCTCAGTATATCCACTCAATATTCATCAGTTTCAAATCTCCATCTCCTTAGTCCTTTCCCAACCTAAAATATGTTTCCTGTATTCATCCTTCCTTATCCACTTCATTCTCCTCCATCCCCCACTTTGTATACTATGCAACTTCCCCATTCTCTCTCTCCCTCCCTATTTTCTTTCTCATCATGTAAACACTGAATAGAGCCATCAGATATGTTATTAACTGCATGTCATTTCCTCACATAAGAATTGTTATCTTACACATGGTAGGACATTTTCATTATATATGCGGTCATGAACATGTCATTAACACATTTCTGTATATTTTATATGAAATCGTATCTTTCATTGTATATCAGTTTGTTATAGTGATTGTGTGACACGTGGCTTATGCCAAGCAGAATCTGAAAATGGTTGTCATGGATCACTGTTTTATCCTAGTTTACACACTGAAAAAAATAAGTGAATAAATAAATGAAAATCTGAATTTTTTTGAGAATATCCCTTCAAAAGTTAAAAAAATAAATAAATGGTACTGCAATTCATCTGTAAAATTGATATTTTAAAGGAATTAAAAATAGAAATGCAGCCAACCTAATACAATTACAATCATTGCTGTTCAGAGAAATATAGTTCATAGTAGACTTTTTAGGTATTCTAACCAAGCATGAGGCTCTCCAAGTAAGACTACCTAGAGATTTTACAAACATTAAACAACACAACGCAGGTATAAAATCTCAGTTCCTGAGAAATGTATTTATTTATTTACATTTTGTTTAAAGCACTGATCAAGGTATGACCGATTGTAGCCCTGGTTACACTCACAGCAGTAACAAATGTTTTCCAGGTTAAACATAACAAACTTAAACAAAGGTAAAGAAATAATGTACAAGCAAATAGTGCTACTGTAAAGTAACATGCTGCATAAGTTATCAAATAATATGATCATAGGTAAAAAGTCACAGTGAAAGAATGAGCAGGTGAATGTTTATATTCACTCAAGGCAGAACCAACTAGGTTACAGAGGAAAATTGAGGTAGCAAAGGTGGGTTAAGAGAAGAATAACATGCAAAGAAAAAACTGTTAGCTACAGAATATGATCGGTATTCTGGCACTGTGCATTGATATTGTGGTACAAGAAACGGAAGTCAATTTCAGGTCTATATCCCTGATCAACCTGGATGTTAAGATAGTTATTAAAATATTAACCACAAGGCTGGAAGTCATGGTTTTGCCCATGCTTATTAACCCTAGTCAGAGCTGTTTTCAGTATAAATTGGTAAATAGTTGAAAATTGGTTACTATTTTTTTCCTAAATGTATTTCAGAACAAGGGTCATGAAACAGGGAATCTTTTCTGACAAATAAAAGACCATTGCCCTGGTAAAGTAGGCATGTCTGTTCGGAGTTCTCCAGCATAGGGGATTTGACCCCTATTTTTAAACATGGGTTGGAGCCTTATCTCACAACCTGGCTTTTAGGATATTGTTACATGGGAGGTTCTATCAGATGAAGGAAAGATTTTTAGAGGAACTAGAACACAATGCCAAGGTCACTAAACTTACTCACTTCAGTCCTGGGTGTGTTGGCAAATAAAACCTATCTGAAGTTAAGAGCAGCACAAGAGAACAATAGCTTTTGTTAATGAAGTTAGTCAACAATTGTATCTTAGCCGTACAAATGATTAATGAACTGTTGGCAATCTTCAAGATTTGGGTGAGACATCATGTTTGACATGTCAGGAAGGACTGTGGTTATTAGGTTAAAAGAAGGAAGAAAGCAAAGCCTATATGGCTCTATCAGAAAAGGAGCTCACCACTAGATATTTTAGACTCTTAACTAGTCACACATCACCACTAGATATTTTAGACTCTTAACTAGTCACACATCACCACTAGATATTTTAGACTCTTAACTAGTCACACATCACCACTAGATATTTTAGACTCTTAACTAGTCACACATCACCACTAGATATTTTAGACTCTTAACTAGTCACACATCACCACTAGATATTTTAGACTCTTAACTAGTCACACATCACCACTAGATATTTTAGACTCTTAACTAGTCACACATCACCACTAGATATTTTACACTCTTAACTAGTCACACATCACCACTAGATATTTTAGACTCTTAACTAGTCACACATCACCACTAGATATTTTACACTCTTAACTAGTCACACATCACCACTAGATATTTTACACTCTTAACTAGTCACACATCACCACTAGATATTTTAGACTCTTAACTAGTCACACATCACCACTAGATATTTTAGACTCTTAACTAGTCACACATCACCACTAGATATTTTAGACTCTTAACTAGTCACACATCACCACTAGATATTTTAGACTCTTAACTAGTCGCACATCACCACTAGATATTTTAGACTCTTAACTAGTCACACATCACCACTAGATATTTTAGCATCTTAACTAGCAGCACATTACAGAACGCCACATCTCAACATATAGACAGATTAACAAAAAGTCTAAGGTCTTCTCAGTGGAGGATTTTAGAAAAAATTGTTACAATGGTGAACATAATAAAAACTTTTAAAAATATGATATTTCCACATAGTCTGTAAGGGCTAAGGAAAGACCTGCATTTCAAATCACCTATTGAAATGCCATGTTTTGATAAATAGGTTCATAGGTAGGTACTAGGCTATCTGCACAAGGGCATTTATAAGCCTAGCCAGAGTGTGTCGGCTTTCGCTGTCCCATTGATTAATTTACTGATCCTCTGTCAAGCAGAGCCAATGAAGTGATCCCAGGGGTGTATTTTCTGTTACCCATCCACTCGTCAAGGTTTCTCTTGAAGAGTGTTAGTGAGAGGTTCTGCCTGATGTAGTTTGTAATTTTGTTCCAAAGCATGGGGTATCTCTGTGACAGGAATCTATCCCTCCAGCATGTTCTATTTATTGTTGTGGTGAGGTTTAGCTGACTAGAGCGCATGGCTCACAGTGTCTTGGATTTCTTTAGGTGGAGCATGTCCATCAATTCTGAGTTGGACATGGCTTTGTAAGTCAGGCAGAGATCACCTCCGAGTAAGTGATATGCCACTTAGTACAGCCAGAGTTTTTTCAGACGGGCTGCATAGGACTTATGTTTGAGGCCAGTAATCCTCTTGGTGAGGTACTTTTGTGGTCTTTACAGCTGTTGGAAGTGTCTTGTGAGGTACATCCCAAATGGGGCATTGTACTCTATGATGGGTCTAAAGAGTGATGAGTAGAGGGGCAATATAACCTCTTTATTTTTAGATGTGAACCCTTTAGTAATTAGATGGGCCACATAGAAGGATTTCCTAACTACTTTGGCAATATGATTGTCAAAGGACAGATTACTATCTACCTGGGTCCCTAGATCTCTTATTACCTCTTCTGTATTAAGGGGGCTGCCACCTATGTGGTAATTTGTGGGTAATTTGTGGGTGGTTAGTTTTTCCGAAAAGGGATGACTATGCATTTTTTGGCATTTAGCTTGAGGACATGAGTTTGACACCAGGTGTCCATCTCAGTAAGGCCCTTTTGGAGGATGTCAGACGGAGAGTCAATTATGGCTCCCAGTTTGCAGTCATCGGCGAACTTGGTTAGCCATAGTCCTCATGTGTTTGCCTGTACTTCTCAGAAGTATATGCCGAACAGTAGGGGTCCCAGGACCGAGCCTTGCGGGACACCACTTGTGACTGGTTTAGAGTCGGACCTGGTGCCCGCTATTCTTACCGTGTGAGTTCTGTCTGTAAGCCAGTTGGCAACCGATCTCGTGACATAGGGGTTTGTGTTCAGGCTGGTGAGTTTTTCTATAATACCCAAGTGGGGAATGGTGTTGAAAGCCTTGGCGAGGTCAAGGTAGGCTGTGTAAACCACCTTTCCCTCATCTATGGCCTTGTTGACTGTCTCGAAGAAGTCAACCAGGTTTAGTAGGTGCAATCTGCCCTTAACAAAGCCGAACTGGATCTGGTCAAGTGTTTGGAGGTTCCCAATGTCTTAGTTAATGAGTTCCATGATGATGCACTCCATAGCCTTGCAGACCAGCCTAGTCAGACTTTTGGGGCGATAGTTACCAGGGTCATTTGTGGCCCCTCTTTTGTGGAGAGGAATAACCGTTGCTGTGCACCATTCTATGGGCACGTAGCCTGTGGAGAGGCTGAGGTTGAACAGCGTGTTTAGGTAGGGGGTTAGTATACTCTGTAGCTCGTGCAAGATGCAGCCTGAGACACCATCTGGTCACACCGATGCTGTGTTTTTGGCTTTTGAAAGGGCTGTTTTCACCTGTGCATCTGTGATTTTTGGGACACTACACTTTTCCAGTATTATTGTGGGCCCTTTTGGGGGTGACGGGGGGGTGAAGTTTACACTGAATCTGTCTGCCAACATCCTGGCAGACAGATTCAGTTTACACTGAATCTGTCTGCCAGGATGTTGGCAATATCAGTAGGTTCAGTATATTTTGTGCTATTTTGCACTAGTTCAGTGCATATCTGCGAGTTGCCACTTAGATTCTTAACATAGCTTAAGAAGGCTTTGTGGTTATCTTTTGAATCCTTGACTATTTTTCTTTCAAAGTTAGCCTTGGATGATTTCATGAGGGACCTTAGTTTCTTACTGATACTGATCAGGGATGTCTTTCCTTCTTGGGATTAGCTTTTTTTCTGAACTAGCTTCCTCCTTCTATTGCATAACCTGTTTATGGCAGGGGTCCACCAAACTGGTTTCATTCTCTTAGATGAGTGAGTCTTGGTTTTGCTAGGGATGGCATGATCCATTCATCCTTGTAGGTGCTCATAGAGTGCATTTGTAAAGGTTTCTGCACCTTGGGCACCATTATCCTTTAGAGTGGGGGCTGTGAAAATTACCACCTCTGTCTTAAGTAAGGTGAAGTTTACTTTAGAAAAGATTTTTACTGTGGTTTCCTTAGTTGGGAGTGGTGGTGGGGTGTGGATATCCAGAGTGATTAGTTTATGGTCTCTAACCAGTGACGGGTTGACTTCTTGTGTGGAACACCTGTCGCTCATGTTGATGATGACCAGGTCCAATATGTTTTCACCTCTGGTAGGGGAGTTTACCAGCTGATCCAGGGCATTTGAGTTGATGAACTCCAGGAAGCACTGGGCCTGGGAGTTTGTACTTCAGTAGTTTTCCCAGTGAATGGTAGGGTAATTGAAATCACCCAGTATCAGGGTGTTCAGTAGGACCTTCATGTTTTTCATTGTCTCAAGAAAGGTGGAGTGGTGGTCCTGGGTCATGGAGGGTGATCTGTAGCAGGCCACAATTTGCATTGCAGATTTGCCCGATGTTAGTTGCACATGGATGATCTCAGAGGTATCATGCTGTGCCACTAACCTGGAGGTGTAGGTATCCTTGATGAATATGGATATACCCCCTTCTTTTGTGTTTCAGTCCGTGTTCTGTGGCCGAAACGTGTGTATGAGTTGTAGCCCGGTAGTGCTGGGGTACTCTCTGGAGCCTTGAACCAGGTTTCAGTTACTGCACAGATGTCAGTGTTCTCCATACTGAGGAGTGCTTTGAGCACGTGCATTTTGAGATTTAAACTCCTGGCATTGAGTAGCTTAACCCTCAGTTTTTTGTTAATTGTGCTGTTTACGGAGGTGGGTTTGACTTTTGAGCCTTGCCTAAAACAGGCTCTATGGGGCCAGCAAGAGCCTTGGCTAGTATTCAAAAGCCTAGGGTTGACAGGTGTAAGCCGTCTCTTGCGAAGCAATGCAGCTTGTTGAGCATGTCATCCCAGGCTGACAGACACTGGATCCCCTTTGAATGACACCAGAAGCTTAGCCAGTTGTTGAAATTGATAATTTTTTTCTTTATACTGAGGTATCATTCTTGGTGAGGGCAGGATGCTACTCAGGGTCAGGGTCATACCAGCCTGGGCTACATGATCAGAGAGCTCTTCCATGCACTTTTTCATGTAGTCCAGGGAGGTACGTCTCAGGTCATTCACACCAACATGAACAATGACAGTCATATTTGTACTTGTTCTGGAGTGACCTGAGTGCTTGTGTTATGTGGCAGATTCTGGATCCTGACAGGCAGCTAACAGTAACCTTCTGCTTGTCCAGCTTAGTGAGTGGGACGTCAGTGTGCCTGACTATAGAGTCACCTATTACTAGTGTGTTAGGTATGTTGTTTTGCCTTAAGAGCTGTGATTGTGTGGCACACTGATTTTGTGTTTATGTGTTGTCTGGTTTGTGATGGGAGGTGCAGGTTGTTTGGGTGTCTGCTTTGGAGATCTCTGATGTTTTTGCAGGTTTTTATTTAGAGCCTTGGAGTATGATTTTGTGTATTTATGTGTATTTTTTGCCAATGCTGTTTTAGTAGGTCTGTGTCTGGCTGGAGGTGTGATGCAAGTGTTAACCTTCTCCTCTTGACTGTCTGTTCCATTCTTGGATGGAGACAGCTTAGCTTCCAGTTTGGTTGTATAATTGCATCTCTCGCATATGTTAGTGTTTTGTGGTAGGAGGAGAGAGTTGTCTGTGTACATGAGGCAGTTGTAACATTGCCTCGGCATACTCAGATTCACCAGCTAGACTGGAGAGTACACCTGAAATTGCTTTTTGTCATGCCTGAATAGTAGGGTGAGCTGCTTAATCACTTGGTTGGTGAGGGGTGAATAAAGAGCCTTGCCCTGCTGGGCAATCAGTGTCAGGGTATATTAGTGCTTGCTATTAGGTCTGAGAAAGTGCTGGGCTGTAGGATGCTTCTTGAGTGCTTAGGTTGAGAGTTAGACTAGTTTTAAGGGAAAAACTGAAGAGGAGACTTAGTGGAGCCGGGAATAATTTAACCATAGCTAACTGGCGCTGCCCGGTGCGCAAAACCATGCAAACGCGGTTTTTATAGTCGGGAAATGAAAGAGATTGAAATTAGCCCAAAATGGCCAATAAACTACTAACTTCTGGGCTGGAACCACTCCTCCAGGGACAGATAGGTTGCTCAAAGCTCCCTTCTCTCACAAGTGAACAGAGAAATTTCTATCCAAGTAAGGTATGGGCAACTCAGAAACTAGTATCTCAGCTCTGAATTCAGAACTAGCCTGAAAACTGGACTATACTAGTTTAGAAAGGTGGGAAACAAGGAATTTTTTTTTGTTTGTTTTTTTGAAATGATAAGGCAAAAACAGTAAAAAATACACTTAAAGCAGCTTTAAACGACTATAAACGATCAGAAAAGGCTATCACACTTTAGTGTGTAGCCTACAACAGTTAAACAAATTATTTAAACAAAAAACAACTATTTAAAAGTGCAGGCAGTCAAATAAGTACAATTTGTGAAAAAAACAAGCTTTTAAATCACAATAAATGCTGGAAAATATGAGTTTAGGCGTTAAGTACAGCAAGAAAGAACAGAAAACTGATACTTAATCACTCCAAAGTCTCTCTTCTAAGCTAGAAGGCTTGTATCAGTTTAAGGTTTTCTAGTGCTATCCAGTAGGTTAGTTACAGGAAAGATGGGAAACAAGCACAGATGTGGTCTTTTAAACCAGAAAGTTGAAAGAGACAGACAAACTGTCCAAATGGTCAATAAACTACAATTTCTGAGCCAAGAAACTCTCCTCCCATGGTAGACAGACTACCTAGTGCTTACCACTCCCACTGATAAGCTAGAAGGCTTTCCTCCAACACAAAAAGGCTTGGGGGGCTCAGAAGCTTACCAACAGTCCTGGATACAGCAAATCTGTACCTGGACTAGACTAGTTACAGGAAAGGTGGTGAACAAGTACAAATGCAGGCTTTTAGGCCAGCAAGTTGAAAGAGATGGAAAACTGCCCAAACAGCCAAATAAACTACAATTTCATGGCCAAAACTCACTCTTCCCGTGGAGGATAGGCTACCTAGTGCTTACCACTCCAACTGATAAGCTAGAAGGCTTCCCTCCAACACAGAAAGGCTTGGGGGGGCTCAGAAGCTTACTAACAACCCTGGATACAGCAACTCTGTAACTGGACTAGGCTAGTTACAGGAAAGGCGGGAAACAGGCGCAAGTGTGGCTTTCAAACCAGAAAGTTGAAAGAGATGGAAAAGAAACTGCTCAAAGAGCCAATAGCTACAATTTCTGGGCTAGGGACCACTCCTCTTGTGGTAGACAGGCTACCTGATGCTTACCACTCCCACTGCTAAGCTAGAAGGCTCCCTCCAACACGGAAAGGCTTGGGGGGCTCAGAAGCTTACAAAGAGTCCTGGATACAGCAAATCTGTACCTGGACTAGACTAGTAACAGAAAAGGCAGGAAACAAGTGCAAACACAGACTTTTAAATCAGAAGGATGAAAGAGATTTAAAAGCTTCCCAAACAGCCAATAAACTATAATTTCTGGACAAGAAACCACTCCTCCTGTGGTAGATAGGTTACCTAGTGCTTACCACTCCCACTGATAAGCTAGAAGGCTTCTCTCCAACATAGAAGGGCTTGGGGGGCTCAGAAGCTTACCAACAGTCCTGGATACAGCATATCTGTACCTGGACTATACTAGTTATAGGAAAGGCGGGGACCAAATGCATAACGGGCTTTTAACCAGAAAGTAGAAAGAGATGGAAAAACTGCCCAAATGGCCAATGAACTACAATTACAGGGCCAAAACCCACTCTTCCTGTGGTAGATAGGCTACCTAGTGCTTACCACTCCCACTGATAAGCTAGAAGGCTTCCCACCAACACAGAAAGGCTTGGGGGCTCAGAAGCTTACCAACAGTCCTGGATACAGCAAGTCTGTATCTCGACTTGACTTGTTACAGAAAAACAGCTACAACAGCAGTAAATACAATTCAAATTGCAGTGCAGGCCAGCACACCCGAGTGTGTAGCAACACTACAGCAAATACAGTTCAAATAAATGCAATTAAATTAACAAATGACTAAAAAGCATGTGCAGAAGGCAGTAAATTAGAAGGCTACAACAAGCAGTAATAAGTGCAGAGTAATAACGACTGAACAGATAGCAGTAGAAGGGCAACTAAGACAGTTACAGTAAGAGCAGCTGAATAAAATATGTATATATTTTATTTTATTTTATTTTATTTATTTATTTTTTGAGGGAGGGAACAGCGCAGGATTAAATGGCTACAGGGGTTGTCCTTCGCAAAAGCTCTCTTTGTACACAGTAGGAGTGCCTGAAATCAGAATATGATCCCAATGCACTCAGTTGAGTGAGCAAATGAGATGGGCACAGAAGGAGTATCGAAAAACAAATCTACAAGAGGGGGCGGGCAATTTCAAAGCCACCAACATTAACACCAAAACAAGAACAGGGAGGGTGGGTGCAGAACTAACTGTAGAGAGACAGCCACAACTTAATTTGAGTTAATATTCAGTGACAAACACAAATAAATAAATTAAATACAGTAGTATATGAAAAAGAGCAGATAAAAGTGTACTTAAATTCACTTATACGTCCAACTGATTTCAGGTAGATGTTAGCCGGCCAAAGCTCAGATATGAAGCAGAGATAACTCAAAATGTACCACTTATATAAGGCAGGACAGAATATCAGTGATGAGGTGAAACTACCCCCTACTGCTATCAATGGCTACACTGAAATTCTAACAAGTACACTGTAGAGAGGCAGCCACAACTTCGGTTCAGTTAATATTAAGTGAAAAACACAAGTAAATAAATTAAATACAGTACTATATGAAAAAGAGCAGACAAAAGTGTACTTAAATTCACTTATACGTCCAGATGATTTCAGGTAGATGTTAGCTGGCCAAAGCTCAGATATTAAGCAGAGATAACTCAAAATGTACCACTTATATAAGGCAGGACAGAATATCAGTGATGAGTTGAAACTACCCCCCCCCACTGCTATCAATGGCTACACAGAAATTCTAACAAGTACTCTGTAGAGAGACAGCCACAACTTCAGTTGAGTTAATATTTAGTGAAAAACACAAATAAATAAATTAAATACAGTACTATATGAAAAAGAGCACATACAAGTGTACTTAAATTCACTTATACGTCCAGTTGATTTCAGGTAGATGTTAGCCGGCTAAAGCTCAGATATAAAGAAGAGATAACTCAAAATGTACCACTTATATAAGGCAGGACAGAATATCAGTGATGAGGTGAAACTACCCAAACTGCTATCAATGGCTACACAGAAATTCTAACAAGTACTATGTAGAGAGACAGCACAACTTCAGTTGAGTTAATATTTAGTGTAAAACACAAAAATATAAATTAAATACAGTACTAAATGAAAAAGAGCAGATAAAAGTGTACTTAAATTCACTTATACGTCCAGTTGATTTCAGGTAGATGTTAGCCGGCCAAAGCTCAGATATTAAGCAGAGATAATTCAAAATGTGCCACTTATATAAGGCAGGACAGAATATCAGTGATGAGGTGAAACTACTCCCCACTGCTATCAATGGCTATACAGAAATTCTAACAAGCACTCTGTAGAGAGACAGCCACAACTTCAGCTGAGTTAATATTTAGTGAAAAACAAAAATAAATAAATACAGTACTATATGAAAAAGAGCAGATAAAAGTGTACTTAAATTCACTTATACATCCAGTTGATTTTAGGTAGATGTTAGCTGACCAAAGCTCAGATATTAAGCAGAGATAATTCAAAATGTACCACTTATATAAGGCAGGACAGAATATCAGTGATGAGGTGAAACTACTCCCCACTGCTATCAATGGCTATACAGAAATTCTAACAAGTACTCTGTAGAGAGACAGCCACAACTTCAGCTGAGTTAATATTCAGTGAAAAACAAAAATAAATAAATTAAATACAGTACTATATGAAAAAGAGCAGATAAAAGTGTACTTAAATTCACTTATACGTCCAGTTGATTTCAGGTAGATGTTAGCCAGCCAAAGCTCAGATATTAATCAGAGATAACTCAAAATGTACCACTTATATAAGGCAGGACAAAATATCAGTGATGAGGTGAAACTACCCCCCACTGCTATCAATGGCTACACAGAAATTCTAACAAGTACTCTTTAGAGAGACAGCCACAACTTCAGTTGAATTAATATTCAGTGAAAAACACAAATAAATAAATTAAATGCAATACTGTATGAAAAAGAGCAGATAAAAGTGTACTTAAAGTCACTTATACATCCAGCTGATTTCAGGTAGATGTTAGCCAGCCAAAGCTCAGATATTAAGCAGAGATAACTCAAAATGTACCACTTATATAAGGCAGGACAGAATATCAGTGATGAGGTGAAACTACCCTCCACTGCTATCAATGGCTACACAGAAATTCTAACAAGTACACTGTAGAGAGACAGCCACAACTTCAGTTGAGTTAATATTCAGTGAAAAACACAAATAAATACATTAAATACAGTACTATATGAAAAAGAGCAGATAAAAGTGTACTTAAATTCACTTATACGTCCAGTTGAATGAGAGCCTAGCAGGCAAATCGTAAACAAGAATTACTCTGAACAGGATCACGATGCTGGCAGCAATGCTTGAATTGTAGGTTTTCATTTTTCTACCATTTAAATTTATCTCGTTTTTCAGATTTACAGCTGTAGCTGAAGATGCGTGTGAGCTTGTGCAAAAGAGATGAATGGATAAATAACTTTTTTCCCATGAGATAGGTTCTAGAATGAGAGAAGGAGGTAATGGAAAACAGGAAATAAGGTGTGCTGACTAAGGCTATGTGACAATATAAGAAACCATCTTAAGTTATGTTAATGCTTCATTGATATGGTAGAGATGGTTAGTGAAATAGTCAATATTACATGATGGGACCATCTCAAATAAAAAGCAGGGTTACTCCCTTCTTAACATGCAGCTATACTCATCAATGGAAACCTGCAGAGGTGCTATCTCGAGCTCCCAATGAGTCTCTTTTGAAATGTTGGCACTTGTAACGTAGAGTGCCAACATGACAAAAACACTTAAAATGCAAGAAAAGCAAGACTATAGAACTCTACTCTTCTCCTTTAAACTCCCAAGCGCCCCCCTCCTGAATATATATATATATATATATATATATATATATATATATATATATATATATATATACACACATATATTTTTTTGGGGGGGGGGTTTAGAGTTGTACTGTTAATTGTTGCTTAGATCTCTGCTGAAACTGTTGTCTCTCTGTTCTGAGGGACTGCTTTCCAATCTATCTGCAAATATACAGAGCTGAGTATATTGTTTTGGTTTTAGAGTTTGTACTGTTAATTGTTGCTTAGAGCTTTGTTGAAACTGTTTTGCCCCACCTCCCCCTATTTTCTGCTGTGTCTTCAGTTGGTATAACTGTTTTTTTACAGCTTGTCTGTTATCTAACTCAAGGATCACTTGTATAAAATTACACCTGTTAATAACAACCTGCATTTAATTGCTGGAACCTGTGTTCTGAGAGACTGCCTTCCAATCTATCTGCAAATATACAGAGCTGAGTATATATTTTTTGGTTTTAGAGTTTGTACTGTTAATTGTCACTTAGATCTCTGTTGAAACTGTCTCCCTGTTTTGAGAGACTGTTTTCCAATCTATCTGCAAACATACAGATCTGAGTATATTTTTTGGTTTTAGAGTTTGTACTGTTAATTGTTGCTTAGATCTCTGTTGAAACTGTTGTCTCCCTGTTCTGAGAGACTGCCTTCCAATCTATCTGCAAATACACAGAGCTCAGTATATATATTTTTTGGTTTTAGAGTTTGTACTGTTAATTGTCGCTTAGATCTTTGTTGAAACTGTTGTCTCCCTGTTCTGAGAGACTGCTTTCCAATCTATCTGCAAACATACAGAGCTGAGTATATATTTTTTGTTTTAGAGTTTGTACTGTTAATTACTGCTTAGATCTCTGTTGAAACTGTTTTGTCCTACCCACACTTCCTATTTCTGGCTTGTAGTTTAAATTTGGTGGCTTTTGCAGTTGCCCGCCCCACTGTAGATTTGATCTGGGACACTCCCCCATATTCTACCTAATAAACTCTTTCTGCACTTGCTTTTAGTCCTTTTTAATTTAATTGCATTTTTAAACTGTGTTTGGTCTAATATTGCTACATACTCAAGTGTGCTAGCTTGCACTGCATGTGAATTGTTTTTACTACTGTTTTAGCTACTTTTCTGTAAAAAAAATACTGTAAGCCTGTTTCCTACCTTTCCTGTAACTAGTTTTCCAGATACAGATTTGCTGCATCCAGGACTGTATTTAAGCTTCTGAGCCCCCCAAGCCTTTCTGTGTTGAAGGGAAGCCTTCTAGCTTATCAGTGGGAGTAGTAAGCACTAGGTAACCTGTCATAGGTTCATAGGTTCATAGGTTCATACTAGGCTATCTGCCCTAGGGCATTTATAAGCCTAGCCAGAATGTGTTTGGCTTTCGCCACCCATTTTAAATTTATTTTGCTATGCCCTTTTTCGAGGTTAGTATACTGTGCCTCTGTCTAACAGTGACACAGAAGTGATACCCGGGGTAAACCTACGATCTCCCATCCACTCATCAAGATTCCTCTTGAAGAGAGTCAATGAGGGACTCTGCCTAACCTGGACTGGGATTTTATTCCAGAGTGAAGGGAGCCTCTGGGTTATGAATCTGTCCCTCCAGCATGTCTTATTTATTTCAGTGCTGAGGTTCAAGTCTCTCGAGCGTAGCTCGATGGGATTTGGATTTTCTGAGGTGCAGCATGTCCATTAATTCCGGTTGGACATGGCTTTATCGTCAGGCACAGATCGCCTCTGAACAGGCGGTATGCCACTGAGTAGAGCTGGAGTTTCTTTAACCGGGCAGCATATGGCATCTGTTTGAGCCCTTTGATCCTCTTGGTGAGGTACTTTTGGGGTCTTTCCAGTTGCTGCAGGTGTCTGGTAAGGTACATCCCAAAAGGGGCATTGTACTCAATTATGGGCCTGATGAGGGATGAGTAAAGAGGCACGATGGCGTCCCTGATCTAGATGTGAATCCCTTCATGATTAGGTGGGCTATATAAAATGTTTTTCTAACCACTTTGGCCACGTGGTTGTCAAATGAGAGACTGCTATCAACTTGGGTCCCCAGGTCCCTAATTACTTCTTCTGTACTTAATGGATTACCACCTATGTGGTAATTTGTGGGCACTTTGTTTTTGCCAAAGGGGATGACTATACACTTTTTGGCATTTAGCTTGAGGTCATGGCTCTGGCACCAGTTGTCTGTTTCTATGAGGCCCTTTTGGAGGATGCTTGTGTCGACTGAAGAGTCGATTATGGCGCCCAGTTTGCAGTCATCTGCGAACTTGGTCAGCCACAGTCCTTCCGTGTTGGCCTGTACCTCCGAGAAATGTATACCAAACAAGAGAGGTCCCAGGACTGAGCCTTGTGGGACACCACTTGTAACTGGTTTGGAGTCTGACATGGCTCCAGCAATTCTAACCATGTGGGTTCTGTCCTTGAGCCAGTTTGCAATCCATCTAGTGACATAGGGGTTTATATTTAAGCTGGTGAGCTTATCTATAATGCCCGAGTGGGGTATTGTATCGAAGGCATTTGCGAGGTCCAGGTAGGCTGTGTGGACCACCTTCCCATCGTCAATGGCCTTGGTGACTGTTTCAAAGAAATCGACCAGGTTTAAGAGGCAGGATCTGCCCTTAACAAAGCCGAACTGGGTAGGATCCAGTGTTTGTAGGTCCCCAATATCTTTATTTATGAGGTCCATGATGATCCTTTCCATAGCTTTGCAGACCAAGCTAGTCAGGCTTATGGGGAGATAGTTTCCAGGATCCGTTGAGGCACCACCTTTATGGAGAGGGCCACTGTTGCTGTATGCCACTCTTTGGGCACATATCCTGTAGTAAGGTTGAGATTGAACAGTAGTTTTATGTTTGGGTTTAGCTCTTCTTGGAGTTCATGTAGGACGCAGCCCAGGACACCATCTGGTCCCACTGATGCTGTGTTTTTTGCTTTGGAGAGGGCGGCTCTTACCTGAGCATCTGAGATGTCAGGGGGACAGCACTCTGCTGGGATAGATAGTTGCCCTTTTGGTGGGGGGGGGGGGTTTGCGCTGAACCTGTCAGCTAGGATGTTGGCAATGTCTGTGGGTTCGGTGTATTTTTTGTCATTTTGGACTAATTCTGAGCATATCTGGGAATTACCACCCAGGTTCCTAACATAACTAAAGAAAGCCTTGTGATTATCCTTAGTGTCCTGTGCAATTTTTCACTCGAAGCTAGCCTTAGACAATTTTATGTGTGCCCGTAGTTTTTTGCTAATACTGATCAGAGATGCCTTCCCTTTTTGGGATTTTGCTCCATCATTTAGTAGCTTCCTCCTTCTATTGTATAGTTTGTTCATGGCTGGGGTCCACCAGACAGGACGTCTGCCTTTGGAGGATTGGGTTTTGGTTTTATTCGGGATCGCATGATCCATGCATTCCTGAAGGTGTTCATAGAATGCGTTTATAAAGGATTCTGCGGTCTGGGCCGTATTTTCCACAGGCCCGGGGGCTTTGAAGGATTCCAGCCCAGTTTTGAGGAGTGTGAAATTTGCTTTAGAGAAGGTTTTCACTGTGGTTTTCTGGGCAGGGGGTGGAGTCATGATGTGAATATCCAGTGAGATTAGTTTATGGTCTGATCTTACCAGTGAGGGATACACTTCTGGTCTGGAGCATAGAGTCCCCATGTTGGTGATGATCAGGTCCAGTATGTTTTCCCCTCTTGTGGGAGTGGTAACAAGTTGCTCCATAGCATTTGAGTTTATAAATTCTAGGAACATTTGGGCTAGGGTGTTGGAGCTAGAGTAATGCTCCCAGTCTATGTCTGGGTAGTTGAAGTTGCCCAATATAATGGTGTTTGGAGAGATCTTCATATTTTCCAGTGTTCTCAGGAAGGCCGAGTGGGGTTCCTGGGTTTGGGAGGGTGGTCTGTAGCAGGCTATAAACTGGAAGGCAGTTTTACCCACTGTTAGTTGCACATGGATAGTCTCTGATGCTTCGTGCTTTGCCACCAACCTGGAGGTGTGGGTATCTTTGATAAATATCGATACTCCCCCTCCTTTTTTGTATCTACTGCATAAGGAGTGGTTCTGGCCCAGAAATTGTAGTTATTGGCTGTTTGGAAAATCTCTTCCATCTCTCTCAACTTTCTGATTTTAAAGCCTGCATTTGCAGTTGTTTTTACTCTGTAACTCATCTAGTGCAGATACAGATTCTTAGTTTTAGCACTTAAATTTGCTTATTTGTGCTCAGCACTTGTTCAGAACTTGTAAGCACTAAATAAGCTACTAATTACTATAGCACTCAACCTTCCTCATTACCTAGATGAAAACAATTTTTGTACTTACTTTTCTCACTTGCTTAGAGAAAAACAGCTCTTGTACTCACTTTCCTCACTTATCTAGAGGAAAATAGTTTTTTTTATTCAGGCATGTGCAAGGGTCAGCTCCCAGTGTTCTCTCCTGTCTATCTGATGAATCTGGGCATCTTGAGGCAATGCAGAAATTGCCTCATGTACACAGACAACCCTCTCCTCCTACCAACCAAAACTACAACCTGTGAAAGATGCACTTATTAATCCAAACTGGAGGTAAAGCTCTCTCCAACCAAGACTGAACTTGACAGTCATGAGGAGAAGATAAACATTTGCACCACACCACACTCATCACATAGTCTCACTAAATCTACACCACCAAAATCCACACATAGTAACACAAAAACATTTGCGGAGGCTCTCACTAATAATCTGTCTAAGCAACAGAAACCTCCAAAGCAGAAACGCAAGCAACCTCCATCCGCCAACACAACCCAAATGATACATAGCCCACAGACTCAGTGTGCCACTCAACCACAGCCTATAAGGCAAAACCACGCACCCAACACACTAGTCATAGGTTAACTCTATAGTCAGGCACACTGATGTCCCACTCACCAGACTAAACAAGGAGAAGGTTACTGTCAGCTGCCGTATGGGTGCCAGGATCCACCACATAACCCACACACTCCACAACAAGTACAAATATTACTTCATCATTGTCCATGTTGGTGTGAATGACCTGAGACATACCTCCCTGGACTACATGAAAAAAGACATGCCATTGCCCAGAATGATACCGCAGTACAAGGACAAAATAATGGACTTCAACAATTGGCTAAGCTTCTGGTGTCATTCTAAGGGGCTCCAGTATCTGTCTGCTTGGGATGACATGGCGACAGACCACGAGGCTTTGCCACAGATGGCCTGCACCTGTCACCCCTGTGATTCCGGATACTGGCTAAGGCTTTTGCTGCCCCTATAGTGCCTTTTTTAGGCAAGGTTCAAATGACAAATTCACCACCGTAGCAGGAACAGGCAAGCAAAAACTGAGGGTAATGCTACTCAATGCTAGAAGTCTAAATCTCAAAATGCACTCACTCGAGGCACTACCAGGCTATAACTCATACCACACTTTTCGGCCATGTAACCAGGACCGAAACACCAAAGGCGGAGGTGTGTCCATATTCATTAAGGATATCCACACCTCCAGGCTAGTTACTCAGCATAATGCATCCAAGGTTATCCGAGGTTATCCAAGTGCAATTAACTCTGGGCAAAACTGCAATCCAAATTGTAGCTTGCTACAGATTCCCCACCATGCCCCAGGATTCCCACTCCTCTTTTCTTGATGTACTGGAAAATATTAGGGTTCAATCAACACCCTAATAATGGGCGACTTCAACTACCCCACCATTAACTGGGAAAACTACTTGTGTACCAACTCCTTAGCTCAACGCTTTCTGGAATTCATAAACTCCAATGCCCTGGATCAACTTATCTACACCCACACCAGGGGCAACACTATCCTAGACCTAGTCATTACCAACATGAGTGACCAGTGTTCCACACCTGAAGTCAACTCCTCGTTGGTCCGATCCAACCATAAGCTAATCACCCTTGATATCCACATCCTGCACCCACTCCCCATTAAGGAACCCATGGTAAAAAAATTCTCCAAAGCCAACTTCATGCTTCTTAAGACAGAAGTGGTAAACTTCATGACACCCATGCAGATGGATAATACAGTCACGACTGCTGAATCCTACACAAATGCACTCTATAAGCACTTACATGAGTGCATGGATCGTGCTATCCCAAACAGAACCAAGACGCTATCCTCCAAAAAAAGGAAGCCAATCTGATGGTCCCCTGCCATAAACAAACTGTACAACAGAAGGAAGAAACTGTTGCAAAAGAGTGTAAAATCCCATGAGTGGAGGAGCTCCCTGGTCAGCCTCAGTAAGAAGCTGAGATCCCTTATAAGATCCTCCAAAGCTAGAAAAGAAAACAAAATCGCCACTAATTCTAAGGACAACCACAAAGCGTTCTATAGCTATGTCAAGAATCTTGATGGCAACACCCAGATCTGCTCTGAGTTACAGCACAACGGCACGAAAACTACAGAACCAACTGATATTACCAACATCCTGGCAGATGGGTTCAGTGCTAACTTTACCCCCCCTCACCCCCTAAAGAGCCCATATCTATACAGGAAGACTGCAGAGTCCCTGTAATCACAACTACGCAGGTAAAAGATGCACTCTCCAAAGCCAAAAGCACAGCATCCATGGGACCGGACAACATCCCAGGCTGCGTTTTACATGAACTTCAGAATGAACTGGCTCCCCCACTTAAGCACAGCATTCAGTAATAGCCTTGCATCAGTCTTTGTGCCCACTGAATGGTGCACAGCAACAGTTATCCCACTCCACAAAGGGGAGCCACCACTGATCCCGGTAACTATCGACCTATTAGCCTGACGAGCCTGGTCTGCAAGGCCATGGAACGTATCATCATGGAACTCATTAACAAAGACATTGGTAACTGCCAAACTCTGGATCCCACCCAGTTCGGGTTTGTGAAAAGCAGATCATGCCTCCTGAACCTGATCGACTTCTTTGAGGCAGTCACCAAAGTCGTAGATGAGGGTAAGGTGGTTCACACAGCCTATCTTGACCTCACCAAGGCTTTCGACACCATCCCCCATTCTGGAATTATAGCTAAACTCACTAAACTAGATATAAATCCCTACATCACAAGATGGGTTGCCAACTGGCTCACTGACAGAACCCACACTGTAAAAGTTGCAGACTCCAAATCTGACCTCAAAGCAGTGACAAGTGGAGTACCACAGGGTTCCGTCCTGGGACCGCTCCTGTTTGGTATCTACTTCTCTGAAGTACAGGCTAACATAGAAGGCCTCTGGCTAATGAAGTTAGCAGATAACTGCAAACTAGGTGCCATATGATGTGGACATCCTACAGAAGGGCCTCGCTGAGACAGATGCCTGGTATCAGAGCCATGACCTCAAGCTCAATGCCAAAAAGTGCATTGTCATCACCTTTGGTAAAAACTCTGTACCCATGAACTACCACATAGGCAGCAATCTACTTAACACTGAATGTGTGATAAGAGACCTTGGGACCCAGGTGGACAGTAGTCTCTCCTTTGATAGTCACATCGCCACAGTAGTCAGGACATCCTTCTGCATGGCACATCTCATCATAAAAGGGCTCTCATCCAGGAAAAAAGAGATCATTTTTCCTCCCTACTCGACTCTCATTACACCCATTATAGAGTACAACGCCCCTTTTGGAATGTACCTCACAAGACATCTGCAGCAACTGGAAAGGCCACAGAAGTACCTCACAAAGAGGATTACTGGCCTCAAACAAATGCCCTACACTGACCGTCTCAAAAAACTCCAGCTTTACTCTGTAGCATATCGCCTACTCCGAGGTGATCTCTGTCTAACATATAAAGCTATGTCAAACCCAGAGCTGTTGGACATGCTACACCTAAACAAATCCCAATCGCTACGAGCCACACAGTCTAGGGACCTACACCTTGTCACCACAATAAACAGGACATGCTGGAGGGATAGATTCCTGTCCCAGAGACTTCTCATATGCTGGAACAGGCTACCTATCTATGTCAAGCAAAGTTCTTCATTAGCACTCTTCAAGAAAAATCTTGATGAGTGGATGGGAAACAGGAAATACACCCTGTGGATCACTTCTGTGTCTCTGCTCGACAGTGGCACAGGAAAATAACTTTCTTGGGTGGCGTTAGCCAGGGAACCTTGTTGGCTTACATACACACTAACTCCAAGATAGAAGATTGTAATACAGCAGTGTAAAAGGAATATTCCAAGAAATGGCCATCTGAGACATACTATATGTAGGTACATTTTTTTCAGCCATTCAGTCTCAGCATTACAGGACTTGCTAAAGCAAGTCCTGACATTTCAGTTACCACTCCCAAACATGCCTCTCAAAATCTCAGTACAAGAACTCTTGGCAAAGCCAAAAAATAACAGGGGACCTAAGGTCCAAAATATCTTTTACTTAGAAAGTTGCTAGAATAACAGGTTTTGCATTAATAAGCATTTTCTGAGGGATATGAATTGGCATGCTGTGAATGTCTATATCATCATGGGGACCTCCTATGCCCTACCTGGATGCACACATACACACTCCCACATGCATGTGCCAAGAGCGAATATCTCCAGGCTGGGACTGCGAGTACATATTCTCCTAGTAATAACCCTTATGAACTTTGTGGTGGTGTATGCTACTCTCCCCAGGCTGGGAGTGTCGAGCACATATTTTCCCAGTAATGACCCTTATGACCATTAGTGTAGGCTACTCTCCACAGGCTGGGAGTGCCAAGCACATATTCTTCCAGTAATGGCCCTTACGACCCTTGAGGTGGTGTAGGCCGCTGCTTGCACAGGATCAGCTGGCTACAGGGAACTGTCCCCAACTCCTTATATCCATTTTCACATTTCCACATTTTTAAATGTGTGAGACCTATAATTGTGAAATATTTTATTTTTTTATTTTATATTAATTATTTATGCATGTCAAACACATAAGTTAACTAATTAAAATGAACCTATTTCAGCTACAGCCTGAGAATTTCAGTAAATTGTGTAGAAGATGGTTAAATAGAGAAGAAATACAATATAAAGGCAATGCAGAGTATGAGTTTGACACTAAAACAGTATAGTGAACAGTGGTGGCTGGTGACTTCAAATCAAAGGGGGGCTGCAGGAGACAGCTGAATGGGTGGAGTCAATGGGAAGAGGTGTGGCCAACTACAAAGCGTCGGAGTTATGCTCAAAACCACAAAAACTAACTTTAATTAAATACGCTCCCCTGGGTGCCAAACCTTCATTATGAGATTCCAATCAAGACAAAATGAAGTGTAGAAGAAAAAAAATATTTCAGTGCATTGGCTGCATAACAACTTACTTAATATCTAGATGGAAACAAAAAGGTTGTGATGCATGAAAAAATAAATTACTTTTTAAATACATTACTGGAATGCCAGTCAAAATCAAGTATAAAAAAAATAGCAGCACTCAACTCAAACCACTTCTCCTTGCATAGCAGTTCTAATTATAATTTATATTCAGCTTTATTAAAGAACCAAGTAACATGCTGAAAGTTGCAATCTCTGTGATGCCCCCACTTGTAAAAATGTTTCTTATCTAAAAAGACCTGCTGCCTGACAACTATCTACTTGTTTCATGGGGAAAACATGATCAAAGTAAAAAATGAAAAGCAAACAAGAAACAAACTCAAGATACATTGCTTAAAGGATTACTGTACAGTTTATGGACCACACATGATAGATTGGCATTCTGTTTAGTTTACGGGTAAAGCCTGCAGAGATGACTGGAAGTCTCTAACAAGTGTAATGAACTTCTTAAAATAATGTAATCCTGTCCTTTATTACAAACACTGTCATATGCATTTCAATACCCAAGGCTTATACATTATCTAGTTATGTAAGTATTCTCTGCATGGCAACAACAGAAAGGCTTTCAATGTTGGCAGTTCTCTAACAGTATGCTTATTAAAGCTTTATTTCATCTTATGATCTCAGACAAGCTTACCTGATGGTCATTAAAGTATTGCTACTTAAACACAGAGCAACAGGCACTTTCTGAGTAATAAGCATAAATCAACAGTACAAAAATATGACAGAAATCAGACCATTCTGCAAAATCAAGGACAGATGGAAAGCCACTGTAGCACTTGCGTCTACCTTGGATGGGAGGATACTCTGCACATTTACACTGCATAACTGCTCCTTGCCTTGCTTGGATACTTCCAGAGTCACTACATGGGGGAGTGAGGTGCAACAAGTATGTCACAATTTGAAATGTCTCTGTCTGACTGTGATGGCCCTGACACATTTGTCATACCTCTCAAACTCAGAGCAAGAAATCTGGACAAAGCCATACATAGAAGTGGGACAAAGGCACAAAAATAAGGACATTTTTTAAATATTGCTCTTATAAACTTATAAAGATAATAGAATAGTAGGTCTTGCATTAGTATGAATTTTCTGAAGGGTATGAAATCTGAAATTCAAATGTCTGTCATTATTTTCTAACTTCAGTCTTTAATGATTTGCCACTAATTTGCCAAAAAAAAACAAAATGTTATGAAAAATGGACCAAAAATGTGATGCAAAAAATTTAAATAGCCACACAATACAGCTGGGAACCTGTCAAAGAAGAGTTGGGAGAATGGCCTAATGGTTAAGGTGTTTGCCTTACAAACACAAGATGCAGGGTTTGACTCTCACAAGGGATAACTGGCTAGGCTTAAAATGGCTTGCAAGGGCAGTTAGCTTAGTACTAATCTATGAATCATCTATGACACTTTTTTAATATTAGTACTGCTAACTTGAGCAGCTGACAAAATAAAAGAATCTACATGCATTTCTGAAATAAAAGTAATCTATAACTCTGATTATTACAGATATTTCTTAATTGTAAACCCTCCATGTTTTCTTCCAAAATTGCTATTTTGCGGAGGGATTATTAGGGGAAAAGCAACATTTTGAGCCAAAATCGGGGACAGTTGAGAGGTCTGGCTATGCCTAATTATGTAAAGAAATTTATTTTCATGTACCTCTCAACCTGTTAATGCAATAAATCTGGACAAGGCCAAATATATTGGGGGAGCATATAAACAGTACTAAAAATTGCTATTGTATAAACTGAGACAGTTGATAGAATAACAGGTCTTACTTTAGCGTGCATTTTTCTGAAGGTTATGAAGTCTGAAACTCACTGTCTGTCATTATCTAGTGACTTAATTCCTAAATGATTTGCCAGAAAACCACAGATGTTATGAGGAACAAACCAAAAATAAGAAGCAAAAATCTATTCATTCTTTGAAAATCTGGACAGCTGGGAGATATAGTTCAGCCGAGGCTGTCTTTGAGTTTACTGCCCTTCCCCCTCACAAAATCATGGTCGAATGGAGCCTCCCCCTGCAGCCATTCCAATGATCCATTACTTGGCAATTTCACTCCATTTACCATATTCACTAATATGCATACTGCTTTACTATGATGATTTGAACTTCATTTGAAAGTTTTATTTTGCATTTTACAGCACGAACAGTAAGACATCTGCTAAACAAAGCAATGTAGTCTCACAATGAAAACAGACTTAGCATTAAAACTTCTGTGCCCTTGAAACTCTTAATCATTGAAACAGCATTGAAACCCACATTCAAAGAAAATACATTTTGCCAGTGGCAGATAAAGATTTTTTCAAATCATAGGCCCCTTGCACATGAAACATACATGTGCTCCTTGATACACCTTCCTGACTGTACTAAATTATATTCCTTGTACAATACAATACAGTTGTTAGAGGGTGTTTTAAATGTATTGTTTTGAACATTTTTCCAGTAAACAATGAAACAAAACACATGCACCAATAATGACAAAACTGCCCAATTCAGAACATTTTTCCATTAAACAATGAAAAAAATGCATGCACCAATAATGACAAAACTGCCCAGTTCAGAACATTTTCATCATAAAAGTCTACTCAAACTTCTACAGTCCACCATTGTCAGTAAATATGCACAATCTCTGAAGAAGTAAAAGTCATCTAAATAATTCCACATTAAAGAAAACTGTAACTAATGAAGGGGTTGCTGCTAGCAAACACCTTTTATATTTCATGGTTTCATCAAAAAATAAAGTGTCTGTTGCCCCTGAGGAATAAATTGCCTACATTACATTAAAAAAATGATAAGCTAGTAATATTGCAGTAGGAAATGGATGGCGAACTGATAACAGGTTCATAGTTATTATCTTCATCAAAGAGGACATTCTCAGTACGGCAGCATCCACCCCTTGTGGGAGTAGAACCCACAGCCTTCTGCATCAAAAGCAAGTACACAACCTGTTGTGCTATTAACAATGCAAGCTGACTCAACATAAGCAGCACTAAACTTCTCTTTTCCTGCAGCTCTCAACTCCTTGTAAAATACTCAACTGCATCTCAACTTCGCAGCACAAGAATTCTGTTAAAAGCCAAAATGTAATGGGAGGGGGATCAAAAGCCCAAAACCCAGGGACAGATTAAACATTGCTTGTATAATCTTGGAAAGTTGCTAGAATAAAATGCTGTGTTACCTCCATACATTTTACTGCCAAGGTCCCTGTGCAAAACAGTCAGAGCAACATACCACTACGCCAAATCAGCTGCTTTGGGAAAGAGAGGAAGACTGAAACTTAAATGGCTATCATTTAGTGAATTTAGTTCTCACCATAGCTGTCAACCTCTTAGCACAAAACACCTGGACAAACCCAGTAATGGGGGAATACAGCCCTCAAACATATTCAGTTAATTTGGTTCTTGCCATAGCTGTCAACCTTAGCACAAAAAACCTGGACGAAGCCAATAATGGGGGAAGTACAGTCCCAAAAATAGGGACAAATTTCAAATATTCATCTTATAAACTTAGAAAATGCTAGAATAAAAGGTTTCGTGTTACTATGTTTTTTCTGAAGAATATGAAGTCTGAAATTCAAATGCCTGTCAATTTTACTTATTTAACATTTGTTAACCAGGAAAGTCTGACGGAACAAAAACAATTTTCAGCAGAGGCCCAGGGAGAAATACTGCAGACACATGTCTTTGTAAAATGGCAGGACACCAGAGCAAACCCACACAAACACAGGGAGGAGATGCAGACTCCTCACCGAAGGCATTCCAGCCAAGAATCAAACCAGCGAACCTGTAGCTGTGAGACAACAATGCTACCACTGCACCATCAAATATTTAAGGAGTTAAACATTCAGAAACCTGAAGTCTGAAATTCAACTGCCTGTCAATTTTATTTAACATTTGTTAACCAGGACAGTCTGACTTGGAACAAAAAAAACAATTTTCAGCAGAGGCCCAGGAAGAAATAATGCAGACACATGTCTTTGTAACATGGGAGGACACAAAAGCAAACCCACACAAACACAGGGAGAAGATGCAAACCCCACAAAGAAGGCATCCCAGCCAAGAATCAAACCTGAAGCTGTGAGGCAACAATGCTACCACTGCGCCATAAAATATCTAAGCATTTAAATATTTAGAAACCACAGATATTATGAGGAACAGAACAGATCAAATATGAGGCAAAAATCTGCAATTTTTTCACAAATGGTGGTGGGTAGGGAATTCAGGCCCTTATCACCTGCATACAAGATACAGGGTTCAAGCCTGAGGTATTCTCTACCACACCACCATGAGTTTGCAATAGCCACCAGTATATAGCAACTGGGGCATTACACACACACACACTCTTCCTTTGCCTAGATAACTGCTCAGTCCAACAGTCCAAATCCTTGTGATTGGTCCAGTGCACCTTGTTAGCTGCTACATGCATCTTGATTGGTCCAGCCTGCTGCTGCAGTCTGAAGTGCCTCCATTCTGTGATGTCACCACGGCATAGACTGCTGGGCATCTTGGGGCCGAGATGCCTTTCCCCCTATCTAGACTGCTGAGAAAGCAGTCTGAGAGTGTTCCCGTGTATCTAGAGCGTGTGCAGACTTCCAGGAATTATGGTGTTTGTTTTTGTGTTTCTTAGTTTTATTTTTATTTGTTTTCTAGGTGGGAGGGCTGCAGTCCTATGGCACGAGCCACCCCTGATAGTGAATCAGAAAGACATTAAGTTACAGTTCCATACAGTAACATTATTTACATCTTTACAAACTATGAAAGCATTAACTAGAAGAGCAGTTACTTCATCATTTAGTTCTGTCCTGTGAGTGTGAAAGGGTTAGCAGTTTTTCTGAAACTTCTGTACAACAGTGTTGCATTGCAGAGCTTAGAAAGGACAGTTTCAGAGTAAGTCAGACAGAAGAGAGAAGGCATGTGAGTTGTTCAGTCTGGTTAGTTCTGGGGCAGCATTGGCTTATGAACGGAGTTGGTACAATGTTTCTGTGACAACCAGTCTGTAGATAAGGGGAGGAGTAGTGGTGTGGTATATGGTTTTATGTAACACTCACACACACACACACACACACACACACACACACACACACACACACACACACACACACATGCAGGACTAGTAGATCAGCATGATCTTTGGCAGGAGTCCTCTCAGTCCACTTAGATATGACACAGTAGTGCTCATTTTAAGTGATCAGAGGACAACTATGCACATTTTATTTGAGAAAATGTCTAAGTCTTTGAGGTCTTTGATACAGGAATATGTGAATAATGTTAGGGAATATTCTACCTGGGGCATGAAAATGTGTCTACCAATGGCTTTTCTTCCTTAAGGAGTGAGAAATTGTGAGAATGTGCACCATCTGCAGAAATTAGAACAATTTTTTGCCATTAAAATGGTTGCATGCAAAGTCATGTTTAAAGTGGATTCAATGAATAAAACAGTCCTGCACTGCATGCCTTACTGGAACCTTTCACCCCTGCATGATCACTATGCTCCACATACAAGTCTGTATTAACCATAACTAAAACCCACAACTCTGCAGGTATGTCTTTGTATTCAAATTATGCCTCCAAAATTTAAAATTCTATCCCTACCAGCATCAGACAGCAAACCAACCTATCCAGATTCAAAAACTTACTAAGACAACACTTTGAAAAAAACACTTGTCTCTGTTCTTGCACCTTCCCTGGTTAAACTACCCCAGTCCTTATACACATTATTCCTATATGCCTCAACAAAGCACATTCTGAATAAAGTAAATACAACAGAAACCAATAATAGTTATAATATAAACTGGATTTAGCTGAAAAAACAACTGGTGGTCACAGCAATGTATACCTTGGCATAATCTATATCCTTCACCCTCCTCCGTAAACACCCTGGAAACTCTGCTCTAAAATATCTTCCTTCCAGGCACTTCACATAATTATTCTGCATGACTTTGATATGAATACTTCTAAACCCACTGTGCAGACATTTAACAAAATGCTAATATATCACAGCCTAGAACACCTGGCGAAACAGCCAACAAAACCCAACCTTATAACAAGCAATAATTTCACCCTAGATCACTAGTCAAAATATCACAATTCTACCAAACAGCTTAAGTAATCATTATCACATAATGTCATTCTGCTCCTTTAAAGCAAATAGAAGACCACTTCACTTCAGTCATCTCCTACCAGCCTCTCCCTGGCAACAGAGATATTTTATTAAATACTCACTGTACAAGTCTTGGAAGAAAAGTATCTATGACTTTCCCTATATATCTCACTTTCCTTCAGCAAACATACTGACAACAGCATTACCAAAATCCTTACCCATCTCAAGCTCTGCTATAAAGTCTTCTAGCTTCTAACTCCAACAACCCATAAAGCCTTACCCAAAAGTGTATTAACACCCAAACTAGAATACAGACTTATTTTAATAACATTCCACTCTAGTACAAATACTAAAAAACTCCATCAATCAACAAAATATGCAGATTTGTTTTCCTCATGGACCAAAAAACCCACCAATGTCACTTTTTGCAATACTGTCTATTGTTCCAGTCAGTGAAAGGACAACAAGTGTGAACTACAAATCAGACAAAATAACTTTCTCCCTAAGAAATGATGCTGATAACGACATATCCCTAGTGAGACCCAAATCAAAGTAAAATAGCCTTCTCTAAATTTGATTCAATCTAACTTTAAGCCTTCTTGTGTGTTTTCCAACTCAGACTGACCAGGCCACTTTATTACAGCCACTAGAATAGCAGTCACTGTCTTCTTAATGTAAAAACACACTTTGTCATAGGGTTCTCATTGTACAACACACAGATGCTCCACTCATCTGGCTGTACAGGATGAAGATCATGGTCAGTTGCTTATCTGGAGCCAAAATCCACCAAGTTACACACACCACTCAGGTAATTATATCACAGGTGCCAGTATGATTCTGTCATAGTCCATGTGGGTGTAAATGACCTGAAACTTACCCCTCTGGATTATATGAATAGACACTTTATGGACCTCTCTGAATATGTCTCTCAGACCAGTATGTCTGTTGCATTGAGCAGTACTGTACCTTTACCAAGGATGATGCCACAGTATGAACAAAAAATGATTGACTTTAACAACTGGCTTAGTTTCTGTTGTCAATCCTGGGGGGGGGGGGGGTTCAATATCTGTCAGCCTGGGAGGACATGGTCAACCGACCAAGTTGCTTTGCCAAAGATGGCCTGCACCTGTCCCCCTGGGCTTCAAGATTTTGGCTAAAATTTTATTCACCCCCTTAGATACTTCTTTAGCAACATAGCAAATAAAACCCAAACCAAAGGATCCAAAAGGTCTTATTGCTCAATGTTAACAGCCTTAACAAGAAACTCCACACCCTACAAGCCCAACATCTGTGCCACTACTGAGACATGGTTTAAAGCCACAGAAAATACTCCATCAGTGCAAGGCTACAGTGTCTTCCACACATTTAGACAATCAGGCACACAGGCAGGGACTAAACCTGAATGTGTTTTTACTGACATTAGCAACAAGTATACCTCAGGGTTGGTTAAACAGAATGATACAATGGAGTTCATCCAACATGTGAATCTCCTTAGATAAGAGTCCCTTACTATTTCTTAGTAGGATACAGGTCACCATCTATGTCTGAAGAAGCCCACAATTCTTATCTAGACCTACTGGATGCACTGTCTATCCAACCAAACACTCTGATGATGTGAGGTATTGTGAGCTTTGCCAGGAGAAGTAGGCAGTGGATGTGTAACACATGCCAGCACAGCTAGCTGGAATTTAGTAACGAATTATATGTTATTTGAATATGAAACTGATTTGTACAGATGCTTGTGTTAAAAATGTAGCAATGATGTGCCTTTCTGGACAGAAAAGAAATGAACATGCATTATTGTAACTGTTTAAATGTATATATTGTAACAGAGGATAATGGAAGAGAAGAGGTTAATCTCAATCCACCTGACTTTGAGAAATACTGATAAAATTAAATTACTGGGCCTAAAGCATAAACATGTTATCTCATAGTTTTGAATGAAGCCAGAGACACAATGTATGTAAAACGTGTGGTTTGTTAGTCTCTGTAGAAGTAGCAGAAGTTTTAATTGTTCCACTTCCAGAAGTTGCACCATATCTGAGCAATGCTCTTGTGTGTATATTATTGACATGTAGGTGCCAAATGCTGGCAGTTTCTAGCAATGGGGGGTTGCATGGGAACCAGAAGTCAAATGACCAGATGTATGTGATGTCATTCTGTACAGACATAATATTTTAATATTAGGTGAGAAAGAAGTCTCAGCGCAGTCTGTTTCTTGGAACCTGACATAGAAGGATCCCTCACCTACTTCATCTTGCCTTGCTCTATTACGTAAGTAGGAAAAGTAATTATCTAGATCAGTCAGGAAAATATAGTGAGAATAATTAAGTATTGTTTTTCTGTACCTGTGTGAATCTTTCCAGCTGTGCTATTTTGAATATTTCCTGTGTTTGAAACTCTAGTGTTTACTATAAATTGATATTTCATATTTTCATGTTCTTTTATTATTAAATATATTTAAACTTTTCATTGTGGCTGGTCCTTTTTAGAGAATATTTTAACCTTTGAGAGTACTTATATCTATTGGTGACACTGTGGCTGCTCCTGAAGACTGGCTGTTTGGTCAATATCACCATTTATATTAATATTTATTTCACTCAGTATAATTGGGTACCCTTGCAAAAGCCTTAGGTACCTGGCTTTGTAGTGTCTGGTGGCAGTAACAACTATCTTACAGTCTGCGCAAAAGGGGGCACAGTGGGTAAATCTGTGCCAGACTTTCCCAGGGGGGTGTGTGTGTGTGTGTGTGTGTGTGTGTGTGTGTGTGTGTGTGTGTGTGTGTGTGTGTGTGTGTGTGTGTGTGTGTGTCAGCTACTTGGAGCAGGGACATGAAGCAGTGGTTTCACAAAGAGGGTGCTGGAAGACTTGGCTTGGACACTCGGCTGAGGACTTAACTCTACAGCTGTGCCAGTGAGGAGTGTCAGATATATATTTAGACATATACCATTCTGTTTAAAAGAATATATATATATATTTATATATATATATATATATATATATATATATATATATATATATATATATATATGGGGCTACTTTTTTGATCGAAATACCATTATTTCAAACAAAAAAAAGTACGACCTTACTTTCGTGAAAGTGCACTTCAACAAAAGTGCACGTTCGCGAATTCCGGTTCAGCGAACCAGCAATCTAAATAAAACAGAGCACTACAGTGGGGATAAGGGAATATACCTGTTTCTGTGCTATAGTGCGATTTTAGTATATTTAATGTAGCAAGGGTGTGGATTGGGTGCAGGGGAGCTTGCCCCCCCCCTACAAAATGGAGTTTAAATAATTTTTAATTTTAATTGCTGGTTCACTGAACCAGAATTCATGAAACTATCTAAATCAAAAAAGTAGACCTATATATATATATATATATATATATATATATATATATATATATATATATATATATGGATCTATGTTGTAACATCGAAAGTACGTTTCAATGAAATGCACATGAGCGAACTCACTTTCGCAAAAAAAAAACAACACTCCAAAAACCTACACAATAAAACACTACTCACATTTAAGCAGGGGGCAAGCCCCCCTGCACCCCCCATGTGGGAGGCTATGCTCCCCACACCCCTCTACTTTAATATTCTCACTTCGAGATTGCACTACAGAGGGGAAAAGGGAATATTCCCTTATCCCCACTGTACCACGATCTAAGTAACAGTCTGCTTATTTGTACAATCAACACTACATGTTGATGTACAAATAAATCTACATGCAAACTGTGTGTTGTTTTTTTCTCTCTTTTTTTTTTTTTTTTTTTTTTTGCAAAAGTGCATTTTCGATAAAATGCTAAAGTGAATTTGCTCAAGTATGTTTCGATTAAACATACTTTCGCTATTCAGACTAGGACCCATATATATATATATATATATATATATATATATATATATATATATATATAGTGAAAATAATAGTGCATGTACGCCTGTTTGCTAGTTAAATGCATATACTCTTCTGACTCACTAAACTGTCATGTAATTCATTTTGAAACAGATCACAGAGTAACTTATCAACAGACTGTATGACATCAAAAGATACCAAAGTAACAGATTGCAAATTCCAAAGGTATTGAGTAATAGGCTGTTCTGATGAATAAGATCTGAATGCCACAAGAAAGGATATAAAAAGAACATTAAAAGTGTGTGAGCTTACATCTGAGTTCTTGTTAGATCTGAGTACTGGAGATCATCATCTGTATTGTTTGAAAAGTGTAAATGTGAGACAGTAAAGCTGTAAACTGTACAATATTGTACTTGTCGTCTGTTATATAGATAAGTTATTTTAGTAGTTCTGCACACTGTTATAAACCTTGTTTTACTGTTTCACTGCATTTTTGTACTGTTTTATACTGTTTTAACAGTATTTTCATTGCTAGTGCTTGATTACTGTAATTGCATTTTTATTGAATTACTTAACTGTAAACTACTTTTTCATACTGAGAGTTGTATTTTCTGTTTGTAGTGCTCTATCTGTGCTTTTCTGTGCATTTTTTTGTGAAGTTACTGTGTTCTAGTCAGGTAGCATAGTCTGGATAGAGGGCTGCTGCTATCCAGGCCTGGTTGTTTTGCTTGTTGAGTTTCCTGTGTTTCTGGCAGCCATCTTCTGCTGGTAGTGTCTTGTCTTCACTGTTAGTGAGAAGAACAGGGTTGCCTGACCTTTTCTAGCACACATGATTGGTTGAAAGAACAGTGGCTAGTAGGATTGGAAGTAATTTGAGCTTATAGATTCTTACATCTTTTCTGGTATTTAAACTCTGTCTCAGTAGGGGGGCTGTGCTTGTTTTTACCAGGCTGAGGAGTGGTGATTCATCACTGTAACAAGAGTAGAATAAGTTTTTTCTTACATTTATTTCATTGAATTGCACTTCTTAATGCTTATAGTTATGCTATACAGCTAATCTAGTACATTTGTCACTGTTATAAAGCTTTTTTTTACTGTTTCACTGCATTTTTGTACTGTTTTATACTGCTGTAACAATATTTTCATTGCTAGATAGTGTTTGGTTACTGTAATTGCATTTTTATTGAATTACTATCAACAGGTTTACCAGTTACCTTTCCAAGAGGCAAGAAGCAGTCAAATGGAAGAAAGCCATTTCCCCATTCCTCAACACCCCCACTGGTGTATCCCAGGGTTCCATATTAGGTCCCCTATTGCTCAATATTTTCATAAACGACTTTCACCACGCCATTCCTAATGTAAAAATCGTCCAATATGCAGATGATTCAACAATTATCTGTTCTGCTAACTCCACTCCCACCCTCATAAAATTAACCCAAGATGCCTTTTCATCCACTGAACGATGGATGTTAGATAACCACCTGGCACTCAATGCATCAAAAACCAAACTCATGATATTCACCCCTTCCAAAACCACATTTATCAACAAAAATTGATTCTCCATCACCAGTCAGAATAACACTTCTCTTGAAATAGTATCCAATGCAAAATTGTTAGGAGTTCTCATTGACAATCAGCTTAAATTTAATACCCATATACAAATATTAAAAAAAAACACACCAGAAACATGCTATGTTCTACCGCCGCATTCGCTACCTCACTCCATCTACTAGATTACTTCTCTCTACCACATATCTCATCCCTTCTCTCCTTTATGGTGCCCCACTCCTAACCAACCTACAATCTTCTATTAAAATAAAACTCTCTTCCTGCTACAACAAAATCGCCAAATTCACCACTGGACACAAGATCCTCCACTCATCATTGTATTGCCCTCCACACACTAAGTTGACTAGAGCTGCCCAACTATCTTATCTACACTCAACTAATTCATGCTCAAAAACTCATCTTCAGTCCCTCTCTCTGCCCTTCCCTTGCCTCAACCTTTACAATGCACCTACCCAACAGACTCCTAAGAACCAATACTCAGAATCTGATTGAACTTGAGAAACCTGCCCATCCAGCAGGCAAACTTTCACTCTCTTTTTCCTTAGCACGTCTCTGGAACTCCCTCCCACCTCATATTCGCCTCACCAGTGGCCCCTCCACCTTTAAAACTCTGCTCCACTCACACCTAACATCTCTCTGGGAATGCTCATTTTCCCATCCTGCATAACATCCCTAGCAGCTACCTTACTCCCTACCCCTTCTCCCTTTCTCCTAACTCAAATATCTACCTCCCCATTTTCCTCTCTTTCTCTACGTCCCATAACTCATCTCTCCCTTACCTCATTTAACCTACATATCCCCCTCCACTGATTATATTTCTCCTGTGGAAACATACTTATTGTAAATAGCTCTTTAGTTTTAACTGACTTGTAAATACCTACTTATTATTGTAATAGACTTAACATCAATCTTAGCAATGGCAGGGACTATATATTTGTAAACTTTTACTAATTGTTATATAATTTCTGTTTTTATCTTCTAAATTGTATCATCATATACTTTTGTTTTCATGTACTCTTCTTGTACTATAACAACCTGTTATTTTATATATTGTATCTATGGAGCTTTTCTCCCCAGGACTCCGTTGAAAATTGGCTCCTTCGGCCCAATGGACCATCGTGGCAAACAAACTTCAAATAAATAAAAAAAATACTTAACTGTAAACTGCTTTTTCATACTGAGAGTTGTATTTTCTGTTTGTGAATGCTCTATCTGTGCTTTTCTGTGCATTTGTGTGAAGGTTCTGTGTTCTAGTCAGGTAGCATAATCTGAATAGAGGGCTGCTGTTATCCAGGCCTGGTTGTTTTGCTTGTTGAGTTTCCTGTGTTTCTGGCAGCCATCTTCTGCTGTTATTGTCTTGTCTTCACTGTTAGTGAGAGTGGCAGGGTTTCTTGACCTTCTCTAGCATGAGTGAATGGTTGAAAGAGTAGGGGCTAGCAGGATTGGGTAGTAATTCGAGCATCTAGATTCTTACATCTTTTCTGGTATTTATAGCCTGTGTTTGCAGGGTGTTGTGCTTGTTTGCTCATTGCACACTGCCACTGCACTGTTTTAACCCATTGTGAGGTATCTCAGTTGCATTTTTCCCCTTACCAGCACTCCTGTGTAACTGAAACCTTCCCTTGCAACTACTGTGATTCTATCCAGCTCTACTCACACCTATAGGGACTCTATTCTGATAGTATCCACTCTACCATCCTTTACCTTTCTTCGACAGATTCTTACAAGCTCGACGCCCAACCTTCAACGAAGGCACGCCCTATGCATGTCTTTCGAATGCCACTCGACCGTGGGGAGGACATGCAGACTCCACACAGAAGGCGCTCCAGCCGAGAATCGAACAGGAGAACCTCTTGCTGTGAGGCGACAACGCTACCACTGCACCACTGCGGTTACTACTGATAAATTCATACTAAAAGTCACAAAATCAAACAGCAGCTTTGGGGACTCACTCTACTCTACTCTAATCACATATCTAGGATATAGAACACCATCCCACAGCAAACCATAACTACCACTAACACCTCCAGATTCAAAGAACTCCTTAAATTCCATCTAACCAACTCATGGCACTGCACGTGTACATCTCCTGGTTGGCTCCATCTCCTCCACACCCTATTACACTCCCTCTTTTTCCACACACCAGCCATCTGTTTCATCTTATTGTGGAGCTTTTCTCCCTGGCCGTCCACTGAAAATGAACTCTATGTCCAGTCAGACTTTCCCGGTAAACCAACGTCAAATAAATAAACAACTTCTGAAATGCAGCATGGGATGGCAAGCTTAATATTCTGGCCCACAGAACTACATTTATATAAAAATACCCCTTTGGATTTCAACTAATTAACCCACAGTAGTCAATAAAATAAGAACATGGAGAGAAAATGAGCAGCTGAAACATATTGGTATCCAGCATTAAACTACATATATCTTTCCATATATCCTAACTACAGCCTTGTGTAACACCTAACCCATTACAGATGAAATTGATTTAGAAATACACATTAAGTGTACAACACTGTAAGAACTAGACACCATGACAATAATATATTTAATGTGAAATAATGACCTTAGCTTACACCAGAGTGGAGAAAAAATGTCCTGATCAGTAAGAAAAAAATATTTCACGAAATCTCGCATATAGCTTCAAATTTGAATGAAAAAATCTAGGTAACAAGTCTTTGCTCTCCTTAACACAACACCAGTGAACACATGGTAAAGAATCTACAGTCAAGCACTCAAAAAGAAAAATGAATGGGGAAGTCCTTTCTGCTGCTGTTTCAGCAGTAAACAATGCCACCTTACAGGAACAAAATGTAGCTCCTGGTAGTGGTACAGCTGATCACTAGATTCAAATTGCAGTAAAAACAAACAAAAATGGATCGTGTTGTGCATAAGCAGGAACAATTATTTTTTTAAAACAAATACTGAGCACTTTAGCCTTATATCTTACTTAAACTTCATTAGACTAATCTATAATGTTTTGTTCAATGTTTTTGTCTTTCTTTCATTATAAGTGTAAGGGTAAAGTGCTTGGTATTTGTTTTAGCATAGAGTTGCTCCATTTTTTTTACATTCAAATTTATGATTATAGCTGCATTAATTCAGTACAGTAGTGCTAATAATGCCAAACATACTTTGTTACTGTTCAGGAAAATGTAATGGTGGTACAAAACACGTTGCTCTATTTATTTAAATCATGTATATGATCAAGGATGGTTGTATCGCTTTTGGGCTTTGTCCACAATCCTTAAGCAGAGAAGAGACATAGGTAGGATGCAGTAAAAACTAAAACAATATCCCAACCGGCTTTGTATTAAAAATAATACACTCACATCTCATTCATGCAGAGGCTTCAATAGCAAGTGCTGTTATGGCAGCGGTATACCGGGAGGCGGGATTACAATTCTGGACTGATCATGGCTTGAAGTATATAACTTTTTAACTACTAATATGCTCATAATTTTAAAATAATGATTTAAAATTATTAAGTAATTGAGCACAAAGCAGTCTGCATATTGTAAAAAAAACAGGAGAAGCACTTTGTTGACTAATACCGTACCTATGATACAGTAAAAACACTTCCTTCAAAACGAGTGACTCCCCAATATGCAAGGTTTTGATCCCTCAAGAAAACAAGCGCATTCTGCAACTGGAGAGAACCGAATAGTTTCTAGAGATGTTGAGCACTGTGTTTTTATTGGTCACTGTCACGCTTCTATTTTAGACACAATAGAAGAGTCTTCCTGGGTTCTGTTCAAGCAGTTTTACTTTATAGAAACACATCACGATAGAAGTTTACTGACTTTAACTTAAGTAACTTATATATAAACTAACTGCTGTAATCATACATACTGTCTGGCTGCACTCTCAAAATGGCACTAGGAATGGCATGTGTGTAACATTTATACGTTAATGCTCAATCTTTGACCTGCTTCTTAAAGATACAGCACATAGTTTGTGCTCTCTGATCTACAGTCACCACAGTCAGTGCCAAATAATTTGATGCATGTGCAATGAATATGCAATAAGTAGGGGTGTTTACAGGGCAAAAGGACTACGAAAAGGTGGATCATGGCCCATCCATGGACAGCATTGCAGAAACTAAGGAAAAGAAATGAAGGGTTTTATTACCAAGCACTTGCAGTGCCCATATACTCCATACAGCTCCACAGTAATGTTAACAGCTTAGAAATGGATGAAAGTACCGAAGATGCAAGTATGGGTACTGCAAGAAAGAGTCAGAATTGTGGTTTAGTGTAGCACTGTGGCTATTCCACAGTGCTGCATTCAAACGATAGGGAAGAAAATCGTTTTTGAAAGGATGAAAGAGTTACAGATGTTTGAACTTTCCCTTTGAGTGTGATGGGAAAGTCAGATGGTGAGGGGGGAAAAGGTGAAGGATTAAATGGCAGCTATTAAAATTATGTTTAGTAACATACCTCTCAACTGTACAGATTTTCAGAGAATGTCCAGATTTTGGCATCATATTTTTGGTCCATTTTTCATAAAATTCTGTTTTTTCTGGAAATTAATGGTAAATCGTTAAAGACCGAAGTTCAAAAATAATGACTAGCATGTGAGTTTCAGACTTCATATCCTACAGAAAATTCATGCTAATGCAAAACCTGTTATTATATTAACTTTATGAGTTTGTAAGATAAATATTTAAAAATTGTCCCTATTTTTGGGCCTTTTCCCCACTTTTATTTATGGCTTTGTCCAGATTTCTTGTTCTAAGAGGTTGAGAGGTATGTCAGTAAATACAGGCTATTAGCTGAGCTAGTAAATACAGGCTATTATTCTTGTGCTACTTTAGGGTAAATGCTAAGTTATACATTTATACAGAACTATTGGACAGGCTTTTATGGGATATTTGGTAGGGTAGTGCTAACTATGCTGTCTGTAAGTGTACACACCATTTACATTTAAGAAGATACACTTATACAATGTATATATGGTAATAATACCTAGGCATCTATTTTAGCAATAACATACTTGGCCAGATAGTATAGGCTGCCCTTGCCTAGTTTCTGTCAGTAAATTCCTGTTGTCTTGCAATTAGTCAGTAGCTGTGTTCAAACAAGCAGTTATTTAGACTTGGAAGAGTGAAAACAGGAATGCATTCAGAAAAGAATAGTTGTGTAAAATCTTACCATAATCATAGATGTCCTTCTCTTCCATGTTGCAGTATTCTTGTTGTGGGATTTCCTGCCTCAGGTGACCTTTACGTCAGCTCCTATACAAAAGATTCAGCTTGGCTGTTGTAGCTGTGTGGGATGTCACACGTAGGACCATAAACCAGGGTCCTTAAATGAGATGTCAGCACGCACAGACATCAGAACCTGAAAGCCCAGCAGAAAGAGTATAAGGCCCAGCAGGAGTAAATGCCAGTGATATCAGGTATAGGGCCATAGGGCCCTTATGTAGTTTTCATAGGCCCCCAGTGCAGGGTATAGGGTGCCAGGAGCCTAAGGATATGCTGTACTGGGTAAGAGAAAAGGAGGGGGTTTGGTGGCTGAGAAGGCATACTGCAACATGGAAGATAAAGACATCTATGGTTATGGTAAGATTTTACACAAGTATTCTATGTCCTTCTATTTCTGTGTTGCAGTATTCCTGTTGTGGGAGAGTACCACAGCTTAGTTGGAAGGAAGGGTGATGGAAGAAGAGGCTGATTCTAAAAATCCCTGTAGGAATGCCCTGGCAAATCCTGCTCGAGCTCTGGAGACATTGTCTAATTTGTAGTGTTTGGTGAAAGTGTGAATGGTGGACCATGTGACTGCTTCCATTATGGAAGCAGTGTCCAGACCACTGAGAAAGGCTTTCTAGGCTGCCATTGCTCTGGTGGAGTGAGCTTTTACTCCTAATGGGACTTTTTTGTCATGGTGAGAATAACAGAGGTACATGGCTTTTCTCATCCAACAGGCAATGGTTTGTTTGGAGACTGCCTTGCCCATGGCCCTGGGGTGGTATGAAACAAAGAGTTGATTGGATTTCCTAATGGATTTTGTTTTATCCAGGTAAAATATCAACTGTCTGTGTACATCCAGGGAGTGAAGTATCCTTTCCCTTTCATTTGTGGGGGAGGGATAGAAAGTGGGTAGGTGAATAGACTGGTTTAATGACAAATCATTGACTACCTTATGTATGAAGGAGGGGTTAGTTCTAAGTGTTACCCTGTCCTTGTGGAAAATAGTGCAAGGGGGCAGGCCATTAAGGCCTGTAGTTCTGACACTCTTCTGGCTGAAGTTATGACCACTAGCAGAATAGTTTTCCATGTACACATCTGAAGAGTAGCTGTTCCATCAGGTTTGAATGAGTGGTGGGTTAGCTTTTCCAGAATGAAGTTCAGATTTCAGGGTGGTGGGATGGGCTTTCTTGGAGGCCTTATTTGTAGGACCCCTTTTTAAAAAGCTTAACATCGAGCCTGGGTAGTGGGGGGGGGGGTTCTAGAGGTAGGCAGGCTGAGGATGCGGAAAGGTGAACTTTAACTGAAGAGTATGATAGTCTGTCTATTACAAGTTGACACATGTATGCTAGGACTAGGGGGGATCTGCAATCCATACCCTTATCCAGGCACCATTTTGAGAATCTTTCCCATTTAGCTAGTTATGATTTTCTTGTAGTAGGTTTCCTGGCCTCCCTCAGGACTGAAAGCACGTCCTCTGAGTAGTGGTGCCTGAAGGGAATTAAAAGTTTATCACCCACAGTGTCCAACATCTCCAAGTGTGGGTGGATGAGGGTTCCCTTTTGTAGTGTCAGAAGGTCCACCTTGTGGGGTAACTTGTGGGGATTGCCCTTGGCTAGATTGTGAAGTAGGGGGAACCAGGGCTGCCTTGGCCAGTAGGGAGTCACCAACAAGATTTTTGGTTTGTCTCTCCTGATTTTCATTCGGACTTTTTGAATCAGTGGGAAGGGGGGAAAGGCGTATAGAAACTTCCCCTTCCAAGAAATGCTGAATGCATCTACTCTCCAAGCTAGAGGGGAGTAGGCCTTGGTGTAGAAGTTCTGTAGTTTTCTGTTCTGGGGGTAGGCAGACAGGTCTATTAGAGGAGTGCCCCACCAGCAGACTATATCCAGGAAGACTGTCCTGTCCAGCATCCATTTGTGCTGTGGAGAGGATGCCCTGCTCAGAAGGTCTGCCTGTTTGTTGCCCTACAAGGGGATATAGGATGCCTACAGGAAGAAGTTGTGCAAGAGGCTAGATCCCATATCAGTAATGTTAGTCTGTACAGGAGGTACTCTCTTGTCCCTCCCTGTTTGTTGAGATACCACATAATTGTGATGTTGTCTGTAACTATTAGGAGAACACCTGGTAGAAGCAGGGGACTGAAGGTTTTCAGAGCCAGGAGGACTGCTGTCATCTCTCTGACATTGATGTGTTTGGCCTTTTATAAAGGGTGCCATGTTGCTTGAACCCTGTAGGATGCCAAGGTGGCTCCCCATCCTGAGTCTGATGCATCTGTATGCATTAACTAGGTTGGAAGGGTGGGCTGGAGGGGAAGGCCCGGATTGAGCTGGACTTGTTGAATCCACCAGCAGACCTCCGCCTTTAGGTGGGGTAGGAGTGTGATTTCTTGTTCCAGGGGATGCTGGTGTTGGGACCAAATGTTTTTTAGATACCACTGTAGCTTTCGCATATGCATTCTGGCTGGTAGAAGCATAGGGATGGTGGCTGCCATTAGGCCCAGGGTCCTTAGGAATTGCCTTGCAGTGATTACCTGGGTCTGCAGCAGGTCTTTGAAATGGAAGGTCAGGGAACTGACCTTGTCTTGGGGTAGAAAGGCTTTCATTAGGTCTGTCCTGATTCTGCAGCCCAGAAATATCTTGTCTGTTCTGGGGTCAGGGAATACTTTGGGAGGTTGAGGATAAACCCCAGATTTTGTAGAAGGGACATGATGTATAGCAGATGGGCTGAAAGGGTTTCTTTGCAGTTTTCTAGGATCAGGATGTAGACTAGGTAGGGATAAATCTGAATTCCGTGTTCTGCAATGGGCAATGGCAGGGGCCAGGCATTTTGTGAACACTCTGGGGGGAGTGGACAGACCAAAGGGTAAAGCAGTAAAGTGGAAATGAGAGGAGAGACCAGAGAAATGTAAACATTTTCTGTGGGAGGGTTATATGGGTATGTGCAAATAGGCTTCTTTTAGGTTCAATGTGGCCATGAAGGCCTAGGTAGGAATGAGAGGAAGGAGGTTTGGGAGCGACAGCATTCTGAAGGTAGACAACTTTAAGAATAGATTTAAGAAGGAAAGATCTAGAATAGGTCTCCATGGTCCGTCCTTTTTGGGGACCAGGAACAGTCGAGAATAGAAGCCTTTTCCCTCCTGTCCTGAGTGGACAGTTTCTATGGTACCCAAGTTCAGAAGGTCTGTCAGGACTTGTGGTGGTAAAAGGTGTCTTTGATTTCTGGGGGGAAAGGGAATGCCTCTTAGGGGTGGCCTTTCTTTTGCAGGAGAGGAAGTATCCTTTTTGGATGATGGCCAACACCCATCTGTCTGTGGTGATGTTTTTTCAAAAGGGCAGGCAGTGAGACAGACGGGCAGAGAGGGGTAGGGGGGCAAGGCAGTCACACATTGTTGGGGCCTCCGCTGTCTTGAAATGGCTGCCTAGGGGGAGGCTGAGGGGCAGCTGGCCTGGAAGTGGTTTGCCTTCTGGTACCACTTTTAGGTCTGGAAGGGGTAGCTCCAGCAGGGGTTGGGTTATGCCTGACAAATGTGGCCTTAGCAGGGTAGTTCCTGTAGTATTTGGGGATTGGGGACACCAACAAATGTTTGATGTATTGTAATTCCTTGCTCCTTTCTTGAAGTTTTTTTTAAAAGATCTGCAGATTGTTTCCCAAATAGAAATTTGGGGTCCAGGGGGGAAATCCAAGATCTTAGACAAAGTCTTCTGGTATGTGTTGAAGTCTAAGCCAGGAATATCTCCTGAGTACAGAGGCAGATGCTGCAGAGTGAGCAGAAGCTTCTGCAGCATCACAGCTGCATCTAATTGAGTATCTGGCTACTTGGGAAGCCAGAGACAGTTTAGAAGAGATGTCAGCTTTTGTAGGGCAGTCAGGAGTATTGCCCAGCAAGGTAGAAGCTTGAGAGACCAGGTCCAAAGCATATTTGGTCATATGTGACTGATAGTTGATGGCTCTAAAGGCCAATGTGGAAGAGGTATAGATGTTCTTACCAATCCTAGTCATAGATTTGCTGTTTTTGTCAGTGGGGAAGAGCGAGGCAGACGGAATGAGTCTGGATTCTTTATCCGGACAGATGGCAATCACAGCTGGGTCTGCCAGGCGGGGTTTGACTAGGAAATTTTGGCTATCAGGCACCTTTTAGAAGTGGTCTGGGCATTTAGGGGCAGGTGGCCAAGAATCTGGTGTCATTGATGGAGAGGCAAAAGCATCCAAGTATGCAGGAATGACAGGTGGGATAGCAGGTGAGGAGGATTCTACCTGTAAAAGTTCAAAGTACCTCTTCTGAGTTTCAGACATTTGAGAGGTGTCCCATTTGAAATATTCTTTCATTTTGATGATAGTTTCACCAAATGTAATATCCTCTGGAGGACAGTCTCCCTCAATAGATTCTTCATCTGGAGAGCAGTACTCTTGAGGTGAAGCAATTTGGGAGGTGTAAGAAATGGATTCCTCTGAGGAGGAGTAATAGGTGTCTTGCTCTTCTTCCCTGTCCTGAGAGGCTGGAAAAGGAAGAGAAGAAGCAGAAGCAGATCTAGGGATTAGCAGTGCTAGAGTAGAGGAAGATAAGGTTGAAGGTCTAAGGGCCATAAAGGCCTGCATCAAGGAGGAAGTGAAGGTCTGCCAGTCAGGTAGGCCTTCTTTGGTCATGGTCGAATGTTTAGATTTTTGTTTCTTTTTAGATGGTGTGGACGTAGGCATAGACCTGGAGCTGGATGATGATCTAACAGTAGTAGCATCTGGAGGAGGGATCCCGATCGGAAGTTCGGCTAAGTCTGGTTCGCCTTCGATCTTAACAGTAGTCAAGGTCTGGGCTGACTCTGGGGATGTGCCGGTCGTCGGCTGTGAAACGGCTTCTACGAAACTCGCCACTGAAGTTGACAGGTCCTCTGAGCATCCCTCAACTCCTAAATCGTAAGATGGCGGGACATCCAGTAGCAGAGCGACAGAGGTAGAGGGCCTAGGAAACTTGGCCTTCTTACGCGGAGGTTCTTTTGAGGCCTCAGAGGCGGGATCAATCCTAAGGGCTAATTGTTTAAGCTGTTGGTTCTCCAAGTAAAGATTAAGAGTGCCCAGACAGCTGAGAAGGGCCTTAGGTAGTAATGATTGGCAAATGGAGCAGGCGTTGTGGTCGTGCTCCCAGCCTAAGCAAAAAAATGCAGTGGTCGTGCGAGACTTTATGAGGTATCTAGCTCCAGCATTGGCATTTACCCTTTTTTGCTGACATCGGCTATAGCTAGCTACAACAAACTAAGCTTTAGCAGGATAATTAGAAGAAAAAACCTCAACGGGGTACTTAGCTTTTTAGACATTTGAGTTGAAGGAGTGAAGGACATGATGCGTCAGTCGTCTGCGGCTGAAAAGTTCTGAGGTCTGTGCATGCAGGCATCACATTTAAGGACCCTGGTTTATGGCCCTATGTGTGATGTCCCACACAGCTGCAGCAGCCAAGCTGAAGCTTTTATAGAGGAGCCGACGTACAGGTCGCCTGAGGCATGAAATCCCACAACAAGAATACTGCAACATAGGAATAGAAGGACATCACAGGTGCTGTCAAAGCAAGGTTTAGCCAGATTGGTGTAGCCTGTTCTTGCCTAGTTTGTAGGCTGTCCTTGTCTTGATTACAAAATTAAAAGATAATTTCCCATTTTATAGACAGTGGTCTAGTTTAAAGTTCAAAGTTTATTCTATAGACATTTTAAGCGAAAAAAAAACATAAAAAGCAAGGGTCAATGATGACATATACGGAAAATGGCAATTCTTTGTTGTATTTTGAAGTAAATAGCTCTTTTTTCGTATGTGCCTGCATTTTGCTGAGGACTGGTGGCTTGCAGTTGCAGGCAAGTAATTTTGTTTCTGACAGAAATCTATAAGGTACAATGTAATTAACTTTTAAAGGGATATTGGCAAGCAGTTCAGTGAAAATGAAAAAGAAAGGTAAGAAATGAAGTTTGAAAATGTAAGAAGTGATTAGTTATACAAGCAGCTTACTCTACAGAAGGTTTAGTGCTTTAGTGCACTAAATACAACAAAACACAATTTAGTTTATTTAAGGTCAGCGAGTAGACATTTTCTTAAAGATCATTTGCAAAAGCACACTTACCTTTAAACAGAGTTTCTTGATATGATCCAGTTTTATAGTGTCTTTTTGTAATTTTATGTTTTTTTTACCTTTTTAGTCTGCATTTTATAGGGTCATAGGATGACACTAGGCTGTTGACCCGGAGACCCTTATAAGCCTATCCTAGAATTTCACCCATGTTCTTTCAAAGTCAGCACCTGTTTCCCCTGTCCAGCAAGGACACATATGGGATCCCAAGGGTGTATTTTCTGTTTCCCATCCAGTCATCCAGGTTTCTCTTAAAGACGGCTAGAGAGGTACTCTGCATGACATGGAGAGGAAGTCTGTTCCACAGACAGGGGAGTCTTTGGGACACAAATCTATCCCGCCAACAAGTTCTATTAATGTCACAGACCATGTTAAGGCCTTGCGTACAGGTTGCGCGAGTGGAGTTTGTCTTATGGATATGCAGCAACTCCTTGGCCTTTTACTTTTAGTAAAAAAATAAAATAAAATCCACACACTTTTCTTTATCATTTTATTAAGTATGCTTTCCCATCATGCCATCTTGGTGCTGCAGATGAGTGAAAGTGCACACTCCTACCACCTCACATTTGTGGAAATGTGAATTTAAAGTAGAATGTGAAATCAGCCTATAGCATCCTACATAGCAAAATAGTGTACAATGTATTAAAAATATGTACAGTTACAGATCTGCAGCTAACAGCTATGTTTGGATGCTTTGATTTTAATATGATCTGAGAGCACGATCAGAATGTCTGCCAAGAGGGAACAGTGAAGCAACTAGTGATTTTAAACAGGTAGGGACTATGACAGACTTGCATTTAATTTCTGCAGTTAGAATATCTGACTCAAAGTACAATCACACCTGAAGTCACTCTGATATCTCCTTACCTAACATGCACACAACATCCTCCCCTGACAGCTAATTCAAAGTATTTTTTTTAAATTAATTTCAAATACTTAGTTGTGCACACCTGGCTTATAATGTGGAGGGTGTAATGTGCAGCAGCTCTGAAATGGAAGCTTTACAGACTCAATTTACAGAATCAATACTAAAATCATGCAAGTTGTTTTTCATATCTGGGAATAGAATAAAGATAGTAACAGATAATAATCTATGTGATTCAGAACACATATCTTAATATGCACATTAGTATGGTTAACATTAACTTTAAAATAAGTAATGCCTATGGGTGCAGCTGTCAGTTTTGGGAAACTGCTTCTAGTTAAAAGGGTAGGCTTTCTTTTTGGGAGCTGTATGCAGTTAGTATGTTCCTGTGAGTTAAAATTGGATTTATTTTGAAACTATGCTTAGATTTTTCTTCTTGAGAATGTTTATTAAAGTCTGGCAAAATATGCCATGGGCTTAAAAATGAGAAGAAGCAACTATATCTGATCACGCTGCCAATCATTAGTGTGCTTATGTAAACTACAAGAAAACAAATATTCAAAAGAACTGTTATATAGAATATGTAGGGGTAATAGCTTTTATCAGAATGTCTTCTTTGTCAAAATTAACATAGAATGTATATGGCCTTACAGATACAGATAAAAAGTCAGACAGTACTGAATTATATTAAAAAGTGTAGGGCGCAACTAGCAGAAGATGCATTTGGGAAGAAGTGCCCGTGCAGATTTAACAAATAAATAATTTCTGAATGGATATTCAGCAGAATATAAGGGACAGTGAAAAAGTGTATTTAAACTTCTGATTGAGTCAGGGGGCTTAATACTGAAAGAAGAGTGAAAAAGAACAGCAATGGAAGGTTTTTAATAGCAAAGGATCATTGGCGAAAGAGTTTTATGGTACTTATGAGAATCTTGAGAAAAATAATAAGCTTTTAGCAGGGAATAGTATTTATGTGTGGGGACTGGCACCTGATTTGTAATTCTGTGAATGTATCAGGGGACCTAGAAGGGAAATATAATGAAAAAGAGTTAATTTTTTGAATTCATATATGAAGATATTTGATGTGGAAGATGTGAATTCAGTAGTAAGAACTCCGACAGAATTGACAAAATATTCCTCATTATACAATATTAATGTCACAGACCATGTTAAGGCCTTGCGTACAGGTTGCGCATGCAAATTATGGGTTTTGGGTAACATGTAAAAATACTGTTTCTGAGTGTCTTTAACCATTAATTGAAACTTAGCTTCCTTAGTAATAATACCCTTTTCCATAGCAAGCTCCAAAAACTGATCAGTATATCTGATTTAAATACTGGAGTGGGGTCCAGAAACATCCTCTGATAAAAGTGTTGATCTAATAATTGTTTATGAGCCTCTGCTGCATACATAGCCCAATCCCATACTGCACCCCTTTGTCTGCTGGACTGACAACCAGTTGTTTATTTTTGGAAGGTTTTAACAACACTTGTCTATGTACAGAGGACAGGTTGTTAAAACTTTTGAAAAAGATCCACACATAAAATGCAAGTGCCTTAAAACTTGTTATTGAAAGACTGCAACACTCTTATTGGATGGTGGTATAAATGTAGATAGCTTGAAATGAAAAACATGAGGGTCACATTCCTGATTTGTGGATTTATTACAAAAAACTACCCTTAAGTTCAACAATCTACAAAATGAGATTACGTCTTGAGCAAAGACATCCTCACACACCAAATATCTGGGCACAAAACCAAGACCTTTATTAAGCAACTCAATTTCAATGGAAGATAAAGTAGAAGAAGAAATAGTGGAGGACAAATCCTCTCCAGATGTACCAGAGGTACCCCCACCGATCTTGAGAATTGTCTTTTTCCTGTTAAATTTAACCTGTAACTGGGGCCGTTGTTTATTATCAAAAAAGTTAAATTGTTTACCATGTTGATAATCCCTGAAATCTCCAGAAAATGTTTTAAGCATGTGTAATTTCAACTATTTTTCCAACCCAATTAAATCTTTGGTCAGTTGTGCAAACTGTTCACAATATAAAGGGTCACTCTCCTATGACTTAAATTTGTCACAAAGTTGACCCACCTGGAATCACGAATTCAACCGTTTACCGCTCATAAAACAAATGTAGCACCTTAACAAACAACATGAATTGAACTCACTTTACAGCACAGTAACTTCCCTCTTGAGCAACTGCAATATATATAACACTCCATCCCATCCAGATTCAACATTTAATCTAACACACTTGATTTTTGAACCCACCCCCTCCATCCATCAGGATATATCTTGGCAAAGTAAAGCCAACTACAGTTGCCCCAGGCAATCTTCCAGCAGAGTGTATTAAACTTGCAGCAGATACCATAGCTTACTCAATCTCTATCCTAATAAACTGCACTATCACGGTAACTATGTTCCTAAAATAGTGGAAAAAATCATATATTCTACCTCCATTTACTCAGAGATGGCTTCTCTATAGATATCTCCAGTTACAGGTTAATAGCTACTCTGCCCCTCCATACAAAGTCTTAGAAAGTGTGCCCAATCCATGCTAATTAAATTTGTTACTATAAACAAGTTAAAAAGCCTCACACAACATGCTTTTTGGCCATAACATAGCACTATAACAGTTCCGCTCAGCTTTACTACTACCATCAACAGTAAGAGGAATGCAGGTAACTTATTAGCAGCAATTTTCATTGATTTGTTAAAAGATTTTGACACCATGTCTTACCAAAATTGCTATACAAGGTCTCCTCCCCAGGGCTTCAACACTCATCTCTTACCTGGTTCAACAGATACCTCAGTGATAGACTTACAGGAGTTCCTCAAGGATCTATTGTTGGTCCCTTGCTATTCAAACATTTTCATAAATGACCTACATACCACAAGTAAACATGCTACCATTAATTAATATTTCTTATAGCAGGATTGACTGTTTTTTATATATGTTAACTCAAGGCCAGTTGTTAATTATGTTACTTATTTAATAGTGAGTTTTTTAAGTATGTTAAAATGTATGTCCGTTTCCTGGGTGATTTGTTTATTGCATGGGGGGTCCTGTTGATGAGATACCAGCCTTCATGGAATTTATTAATTCTACTACAGATATTTTGAAATTTACTTATCAAATAGGTACAACATCTATAGCACATTTAGATGTTATGTTAATGAAATCAGATGTAGGTTTAAAAGCACAATTTTTTAGGAAGAAAACTTATTCACATAAGTATTTGCATTATTCTAGTAACCATGCATACCATGTGAAAAGGGCTGTTATAAAGGGACAGATGGTACGAGTGGCCAGAATGGTTACAGATATGGTTGATTTCCTTGATGAACATCACTTTATAGGAAATATGTTTATAACTGGAGATTATCCTGGGGCTATGGTAAATGATGTAAAATCTGAGATAATTAGGAAGAGACTATCTGGTCAATATACTCCTTTATTATCTCAAAATTTAAATGGTATAAATGGTCCAGGAAATAATTGTATAGATATGTATTCCTTTTAGATTCTTATAAGGAAAGTGATGGTATGACACGAACAATGGAACCACACAACTTGAGGACATCACAAGATAATTTAACTGATGGAGTACAACAGACAAATAGTGTGTTCATTTCCACATTTATTGTAGATAGTAACTGTGTGATGGATATTATTCATAGAAATTGAGCCTTTATAAGGACGGATAAAGCATTATTAGAAAAAAATAGGTAATACCCCAAAGTTTGTATTTAGGCGTGACGATAATATTAAGGATTGGTGGGACAGTTTGTCTATATCAAATATACAACTGTGCAGAAGATGAGGAAATGTGGAATGTGTACTCAATGTAAATTTATACTGGAGTGTGATCAATTCTATTTAGGCTTAAAGCATATTTATGTTTCTGGCTGCTATTCTTACCAAACGCAAGGAGTGATTTATGCTGCTAAGTGTGGTTCTTGTGCAGCGTATTATGTGGGAAAAACTGAACGTAAGCTCAAACAATGGGTGTATGAACATACATACGATATGCAAGTACTAAAGGAAACAAATGCCCTAGTGAAACACATAATAGAATTTCCAAATCATAAATGTAAATTTGTTGTTTTAGAACAGGTATTGGTAAACCCTGGGGGGGGCATGGAATATTCTCCTTGAACAACGTGAATTATGGTGGATTTTGTTTCTGAATGCTTTGGCGTTTCCTGAGTTTAATGATGTTGTATCTATTTCTAGTGTGCTAAAATTAAAAGTATTTGGAAGATACTAATGTTTTTAAATATTTTAACTTATTATGTTTTATATATGGTTTTTAAAAATAACTAAATGTACTTACATTACAATGTGTAAGTTGGGTTTAAGAGTTAATTGATTATGTTAATTGAAGAGTATTTAAAGGGTAGGCATATGATTGTGTGTCCTTTTGAATGTCTGAGGAAGGCTGGTATCATGGGCCGAAAGCGCTAACATAATAAAGTTCCTGGTATTAATTTTGCGTATTTTGCCTCTCTGCTGTTCGTATTTTCTACATTCCCTTTGCAGGACATATGGACATAAAGTGCACCAAGAGACATATAATGCAGAAATTTTATTGGCCTGGGATTTCCATGGATGCAACAGGGTACTGCATGACCTGTGAGCAGTGCCAAAAGGTAGGCAAGGCAGGAGACAAGGTCAAAATTCCTTTGGTGCCTTTGCCTGTGACTGAGGAGCCATTTCAGAGGGTAGCTATGGATATTGTCGGGCATCTGAGTACACCAAGTTCTACAGTAAAGAAGTATATCCTAGTGGTAGTAGATTATGCTACCAGATACCCTGAGGAGTTGGCTCTGTCCTCCACTGAAGCAGAAAAGGTGCAAATGGTTTGTTAGAGATTTTCAGCAGGGTAGGTTTTCCAAAAGAACTACTGACTGAGAGATGGTGCCAGCTTCATGTCAGACCTGTGGGCTTGTCTGTAGAAGAACTGTGGGGTGAAGTACCTAAAGACCACCCCCTACCACCCCACAGACTAATCGTCTGATGGAGAGGATAAACTCTTCACTAAAGACCATGCTATGGGCATTTCTAAATCGGTTTAAGAGGGACTGGGACAAATATTTGCCCTATCTGTTGTTTGCTTACAGAGAGGTGCTCCAGGAATCTACAGGTGTCTCACCTTTTGAGTTGCTATATGGGCATAGGCTGAGGGGACCTCTAGATTTGATTCATGATGAGTGGGAGGGTGCATGTGAATCCCACAAGGAGTCTATTGTTGCATATGTCCAAAACCTCAGGACAAGGCTCAGGAACTTATGGGCTTAGCCCAGGAGAACCTGGCAGGAGTGCAACAGCAGAAAAAACTCTAGTATGACAGGAATGCTTGAGCCAGAGAGCATGCTTTGGGACAGCAGGTTATGGTTCTCATTCCTGTCAGACAAAATAAGCTGCAGGCAGATCGGGAGGGACCCTTCAAAGTGGTAAGGAAGGTCAGTGATGTTAAACACATGGTAGAACTGCTAGGCAGAAGGCAGGGGCACAGATTGTACCATGTTAACACCATGAAACCATACCTTGATAGGGAGGCCCTGGTGTTAAGTATTCATAATAGGAGGCAGGAGGAGACTGAGAGGGATCTATGGCTGCAGCAAGCCAGTCAGCAAAATCCCAAGTTACTATGGTGGAGCCTAGGGTTGCTGGCATATGATATGACAATGCAACATTGTAATGGGGTTAGCAATGCCAAGGCAGCTGGGATCTCAAGACGGGGTATGGGTAACATTTTCCCAGGGGTCCCTATTAAATTATCGAACGTTTCAAAGTTCGAATGTCATATGGTCGACAGCATATGATCGAACTTTGAAAAGTTCGAAGGAGAAAGGCAACAGCTCCATACATGCAGAATGGGAAAATTTCCCTTTTCTCCACTGAAGTGTGGTCTCAGAGTTGGTATATTTAAGTAGGGGGTTAAGGTAAGTGTTTTTTTTTTACGTTTTTATTATATGTTGTCGAACATATGAAGTTCGAAATTTTGAAGCTTTGAATATATAATATAAACCCTATTCCCAGATAGGGTCATCCTTCTCAAGCAACATTTCTTAAGGATAACTTGAAAAACTAGCTTGAGTCTTTGAAGGGGGGGAAGAAGTGTGACAAAAGGAGGTACTGCCAGCACAGTTAGCAGGATTTTTGTAAATAATTATATGTCATTTGTGCATATCAAACTAATATATACAAGATGCTTGTGTTACAAATGTATCAGAACTGTATGTCATGTGTATAGCAAACTGCTTTGTATAGAAGTTTGTGTTGAAAAGGTATTTGTAAAGTGCTTGTGCTTAAAATGTATCCACAGTGTGCCCTGCTGGAAGAGAACAGAAATGTATATGCACTATTGTACCTGTTTAAATGTATATGCTAACAGATGAAACCAGAGGGTCAACCTCAGTCCAGCAAACTTTAGCAAAATGTTTGAAATTAAATCACTTTATAGACTATGCAATAAAGGGGCCATCTGTAAGGCTTCAATGCAGCTAGAGACACAAAGTCTGTGGGGTGAAATAATTGCTACTTTGGAAGCATGAAATAATGCAGTTGTTTTATGAATTCCAGCACCTGCACAAGATCTAAGAAAAAGCCCTTGTCTGTGTATTTTTACAGGTAGATGTAAAATGCTACCATCTGAAAAAAGGAAGGTTTTGCCTGGGAACTAGAAGTCAGGTGACCAGAAATGGTGTCCTTCTGCAAGCTGTCCCAGCAGTAATATTTTAGATATTATTTTGAGAAGTCTTTCAGTGAGATAGAGCATTCTGCATTCTGTCTTGCACTTGACAACAACAAGAACCATTTACCACACATCTGCCTTGCTCTAAGTAAGTTGCTAATGTATAGGAACTCTCTTAGATACAGTCAGGAATATAGTGAAGCTTAGTTTAGATTTTGTTTTTCTTAATTTGAGTGAGCTTGTACTGCAATGTTATTTTAAATATTCCCTGTGGTTTTGAACTCTAATGTCACAGTGAATATATATGTAGTATTGTCTTGTTCTTTTAGTATTTATTATTAAATATATTTAAACCTTTCATTGTAGGTGATCTTTGTATCTATATTTAAGTTTTGAGAGTATTTGCATATTTATTTGGTGACACTGTGGGCCACTCCTAATAGCTTTGCTCTTGGTCAAACTACCATTTGTATTAATATTAATACTACACAGTAAGATTGGACACCCTTTGTTAAAGGCCTTAAAGTTGCTGTCGAGGAGTGACTGGTGGCAGTGGAAACTACCTTATAGTTTGGGCAGAAGGGGACATAGCTAGTAAACCTGTAGCGTTAACCAGGTGTGTGTGTGTGTGTGTGTGTGTGTGTGTGTGTTTGTTTAGAAACCTCAAAGAATATGTGTATCAGTTACTTGGGCAGGGACACAAAGCACTGTTTGGACAGGGAGGGTGCTGGAGGTCTTGGCTTGGTAACTCAGCTGAGATCTCAACTCTATAGCTGTGCTGGGGGGGGGGGTCTTATTGGGGATCTGGAGAAAGAAAGAGAAACCAGCCCCAGACTGACAGTGGTCTCTGTGTGCTCTTAAGGGAAATTGCACTTGATCCAGAGAGCTGCATCTGGAAATACTGTGTGTGTACCTGTTAACCTTCCAGTGAACATCCCCCATAGGTGCCAGTGGTGAGGATTGAAGCTCCTTGATTACTGGTCCAGTGGTGGGTTGTCACACCCAGTATTATAGTTTCTTGTAAGATGTTTGCTGAACCCCATGAGAGAATTTCCTCTGTAGTATATGTGTTACCTGGAGGTATATAGACAGCTCTTATAGTTATTGACGTTAAATGAGGATACAAGGATACAAGAATCTTGACAGATTTAATAGTCGGGGGGTATAAGTAGAGTGGAGTTACTGAAGAATATTACTGTAGATTACTGATACACCACCTGTATTTTTTTGTTTGGTTTGTTTTGTTTTTGTGTGTTCTTTCTGATGTAAGGTGGTAGGCTGTCCTCATCTTTTCTATCTTGCTTTAGCCAGATTTTAGTTACAATTATTATGCCAAGGGAGTGAAGGCAATCCTCTTGGAGTTTGTTTCTAATGTTTCTAACTAACATTAAAGCTTTAAAGGTATAGGTTATTTGTTTTAGAAGCTTGAGCTTGGTGTAGTTTGGCAAGAATTTTGTTAACAAAAAAGAAGAGGCAGGGCTGTGGTAGTTTAGCACTTTCTTTGTAATGGATGAAGGGGACCTTGGTTTAGATGAATATCTTCAAAGAGGTTAAGTGAGGAAGGCTGAGGCAGGGGATGAGATATGTAAGTTTATTCCTTTTTTTTTTCCTATAGCAAGTCTGCTGAGAATGAGGTTGTAAAGGGTGTATTTTGGTTTGTAAAGGGGATAAGCTGATTAGGCTAGGTATGATTTGGAAATAATATTGAGTTTATTTTTGAGTTAGAGAATCTGATGCTTAAAAGTGGGTTTGTTGGAGCTGTTGATGAAAGGATGTTAGGTATGTGACTAAAAGAAGACATGGTAGATTAAGAAGTTGCCAGGGAAATATTTTGATAGGTATAAGCCAGGTATAGGGAGATATAAAGTTTTAGAAAATTGTGTTGGACAGGTGAAATTTGGAGAAAAATGGAGTGTATTTTGGGGTAGTTGAGGTATATGGGGTGGGTGTTAAGGAGAGCTTGCTAAAAGCTGCAATTTGATAGATTGAGTGTGTGTTTTATAGAAGAAGGAGGAGAGGAAGGAGAAGAAAAGAAGGAGAAAGAGAAGAAGGAGAGGAAGTAGGAGAAAAAGAAGGAGAGGAAAGCAAAGAAGAATAAGAAGAGGAGGAAGAAGGAGAAAGAGAAGAAAAAGGAGAAGATGTAAGAGGAGCAGAAGAAGAACAAGGAGAAGGTGAGAAGGTGAAGGAGGTGAATAACAAGAAAGAGACAAAGAAGGGAAAGGAGAAGAATAATAAGAAGGAGAATGTGGAGAAGAAGATGAAGAAGGAGAGGAAGAAGAAGGTGGAGGAGAAGAAGAAAGAAAGGAAGGAGAAGAAATAGAGGAAGGGGAAGGTGGAGAAGAAGGAAAAGGAGGAGAAGAAGAAGAAGGAGAAGGCTGAAAAGTATTTTGAGGGGATTAGAGGAAAGGTGGAGAGTAAAATGTATGCAGTGAAGTGTGTAGATGTATATTGTTGTTGGGAGAGAGTGTGTTTAAAATGTGACTGTACAATAAGGGAGTGAGTGGAAATGTGAAAGACGGATCAGGCAGGGAGTAATGAGTTGTAAGTAAAGAGGTATGTGTGATAATTAGAGGGGGATGGAGCTAACTTTTGATTGTGTGTCGTGTGTAGGAGGAGATTTAAGTATAAATATGGAGTACTTGTTACTTAGACAGACTAGCTAGTGAAAGTAAGAAATGCTTGGGGTTGGAATAATGGGGTGGTGACTGTAAGAATGGATAGATTTGATGAGAAGGAGAAGAAAACATAGGGTGCTAGTTGGTTGTTGTGTGTGATAGGTAGCACAGTGGGAATGATTATAGGAATGGGTCTGTGGGGTGTGAGTGAAGGTTGATGCAGATAGGTATGAGTCATTAGTGGGACAGTTTGCTATAAGCAAAGAGTACAAGTATAGTACATGTAAGAGTGGTAGGAGTAAGGGAAAACCAGATGGTATGTCTAGGGAAGTAGAGAGAGAGAGAGTGTCATATATGTGCTGGCAGAAAGAGAGACAGTTTACTTTCAGAGGGCACAGTGGGTAGGTGAAGGAGAGGGGAGGAGAATGAAAAGTATAAATGTAATGATCCAGGGGTTGTTGAGGAACTGGGGGTGGGAGTGGAGTGAAGTGGGTTAGACACACACACACGCACACACACACACACACACACACACACACACACACACACACACACACACACACACACACACACATGCATTATAGGTTTATAGGTGTGTACTAGGCTAATAACCACTGGGGCATTTGCAAGCCATGCAACTCAAATGTCTCTCACAAATTATAATAACTTAGAGGTTGTTTTCAGGGGGTATATGCTGGCTACGGAATGCTTTAACTACTGTCTGTGTCTATCAAGGGCACAGTTGCCAGACCATGGGTGAATTTATGGTTTCCCATCCATTGGTCCAGGTTTTACTTAAATAAAGTTAGGGAAGGGCTTTGCTTTACATGGATGGGAAGCTAGTTCCAGAGAATGGGAATTCTCTGAGGCATACCTGTCCCTGCAACATATCCTATTTATATCATAACTTTTAAGTCCTTGGATTTAGTAGTTCTGATGCTGTTCATTTTGCAGATATTTTATTTTATTTATTTTATTTGTATTTGCTTTCTGGGGTAGAGCAGTGTTTTATATGGACCTTTTCTAGACTCAGACTGGAAGTAGTGTCTGGCTAAGTGACTTGCTCAGAGTTATACAGTTAAGCAATGGAGGCTGAGGGAATCAAACCTTGCACAACTGGACCTCAAGAAGCAGCTAATTAACAGCTCCTTAATCCTCTATGCCAACTGCCAGACAGATATGCAAAAGTCCACCAGATTAGGGCCCAAGGATGCCTTGTATGCCAGGCACAGATCACCTCTCAACATTCTGTAGGAAACAGAGTATAGAGGCAGGGCTTTGAAATTATCTGAATAAGACATTTTGTTTACACCCTATACTATTTTTTGAGGAACCTCTGTGGACATTCCAGCTGATGCATGTTCCTGATTGGGTATCTACAGAAGAGGGCATTATACTCATTGGTGAGTGTGATGAGGGCAGAATAAAGTTGCCCAATGACTTCCCTGGACCTGGATGTCATGCCTTTAATTATAAGTTGAGCGACATAGAATGATTTTCTTAATACATTAGACACATGTTGGTCTAAGCCAAGTTGCTATCTACATGTGTCATCAAGTCCCCGACTACTGGGTCTATTCTTAGGGTGTTTTTATCAGTGAGGTAGCTTCCCAGAGTAGCCAACTTCCTAAAAGGTACTATTATGCATTTCTTGGAATTGAGTTTTAAGCAGTGGTCCTTGCACCAGTCACATGTTTATGTTAAACCTTTCTGTAAGATGTTTGTATCTTGCGGGGATTCAGTGACTGCTCCTAGTTTGCAATCATCTGCAATCTTGGTGAGGCAGAGGCCTTTGACATTGGCTTTGACTTATGAGAATTAGATGGCAAAGAGGAAAGTACCTAACATGGGTCCTAAGGGACTTTGCTGGTGATAGGCCTCTTACTGGAGGTGGTCTCCCAAATCCTAACTTCCTGGGTCCTGTTTGTAAGTCAGTTATCTGTCCAGTGTATTACACTGACGTTTATACTTAATTCTGTTAGTTTATTTACAATTCACAAGTGCGCATAGTATCAAATGCCTTAGTCAGGTCAAGGTAGGCAGTATGCATTATTTTGCCTTCATTCATTGCCTTGTTGACCTTTTCAAAGAGATCTGTCAGGTTTAGTAGGCATAACCGTGCAGATTTAACAAATAAATAATTTCTGAATGGATATTCAGCAGAATATAAGGGACAGAGAAAAAGTGTATTTAAACTTCTGATTGAGTCAGGGGGCTTAATACTGAAAGAAGAGTGAAAAAGAACAGCAATGGAAGGTTTTTAATAGCAAAGGATCATTGGCGAAAGAGTTTTATGGTACTTATGAGAATCTTGAGAAAAATAATAAGCTTTTAGCAGGGAATAGTATTTATGTGTGGGGACTGGCACCTGATTTGTAATTCTGTGAATGTATCAGGGGACCTAGAAGGGAAATATAATGAAAAAGAGTTAATTTTTTGAATTCATATATGAAGATATTTGATGTGGAAGATGTGAATTCAGTAGTAAGAACTCCGACAGAATTGACATAATATTCCTCATTATACAATCAGTAATACGCTACTTCTCTTGCTTAGAACTTTAATTGACACAGTTTGTCTACATCTATTCAACTCCACTTACTATTTGGTCTATTTTTATTCTTGCCATTATGCATGCAAAGTCTTTCTGGCCATCTGTGATCATCTTGGTTATCTTTTCGATAAGAAAATTTAGTCTATTCTTTCAAATGACTTATGTCTGACTAGCAAATGCTACTGATTGTGCATGACTGAGTGTGTGCTGGTGCGCTCAACAAATCAGGTACTAACATCTTTGTTTATTTTAGTTTCCTTTTTGCCTGATATTTCTTTCACATTCTAACAGGACAACTTTAAGGGGATTGTTTTTCCTTTTTAGGAGAAGGCTGGTATCTGGAGAATCCTTACTAAAAAGTGATTTCATTATTTATCTGTTGCATTGTTTTTTTGACCTGGAAAGTCCAATTGGATGGAAAACCTCTCTTCCACAAAGACCCAAGAACAAAAGCTCCACAAGATACAAATAGAAACTAACATGCATAGAATGATTAATCATTTGAGCAGACAGTGTTGGAGAAAACACAATTACTGAATGAGCATACAATAGTGGGAAAACAAAAATATTAACAAGATACATATTAATAGTTAGCATACAATCAGAGTATATTCATGATGCAAACAATATAATGAAATAAAAAAATATTGAAAGGTAGATCGGAATGAGAGTTTAGACAAAGTGTAGAGCTATAGTATTTTATAATAGTATGACAGCAGTGAAGTGAACACTCCTAACAATGCAAAGTTGAGCAGATTCTGGTACAGTGTGTGTGGCCAAGTAGACAAAGTAGCATACCTCTCAACTGTAATGAATCTCTCGGTTTTCCTCGGTTTTTGAGGTCCAAATAATGGGGTACCATGATTCTCAAGTGGCACCCCTTAATTTCTAAATTTCTTGGATTTTTTTTGTTTAATTTTTTTTCCCAGACTGATGTCATCATGCAGAGGTGTGTGCAGTGACGTCAGCATCGTCCAGCCTGTCGAATTTAGCTGAGTGCTCTGAGTTTACAATACAGGTGGGACAGACGATGAGAAGCTTGACTTGAGCTGCTACAGTTATAGACGAGAGAAGCCTGAACACTGAGACAAGAAGCCTGAGCACTAAGCTTCACATTCTGGTCTTCCAGGTAAAGAAGACTGAGCTGCTACATTTATTTTCTGTACAGTATTGGATTTCTGTAGATGCTTATGTGCTGCCAGCCTGCCATTTGAATTGCGTCCACTTAGGATTTTATGTGAACTCCTCTTAGGATTTTATATGAACTGTAAAGTCCACTTAGGATTTTATGTGAACTGTGAAGTCCGCTTACGATTTTATGTCAACTGTGAAGTCCGCTTAGGTGTTTTTCTGTACAGTATTGGAATTTTTCATTAATTGCTGTAGATCCTTATGTGCTGCCAGCATGCCATTTAGTGGAACACGTGTGCAGTTTGAATTGTGTCTGGCCGTCTGCTTAGGATTTTATGTGAAATCCGCTTAGGATTTTAGGTGAACTGTGAAGTCGGCTTAGGGGTGTGTGTCAGATGCTTATGTGCTGCCAGCCTGCCATTTAGTGGAAAACCCACTTAGGATTTTTGGTGAACTGTGAAGTCCACTTATGGGGTGTATGTCAGATGCTTATGTGCTGCCAGCCTGTCATTTAATGGAAGATGTGAGCAATTTGAATTACATCCGCTTAGAAGTTTAGGTTATGTGAAGTCTGTTTAGGAGTTTAGGTTATATGAAGTCCGCGTAGGAGTTTAGATTATGTGAAGTCCACTTAGGGTGTGTGTGTGTGTGTGTGTGTGTGTGTGTGTGTGTGTGTGTGTGTGTGTGTGTGTGTGTGTGTGTGTGTGTGTGAAATCCCCTACATAGATATACCTGGTGGTTAGGGTTACTCAGGCTCAAACCCTGTACCTTGGGTACAAGGAGCAAGAGCCTGAGTTCCCCACCCATACCACTTCTGACTGAAAGAGTTATAGCTCTCAAATGTACAAATTTTCACATAATGTCTGGAATGTGTTTGGCTCATACTTTTGGTCTGTTCCTCTTAAAATTTGGATGGTGCAGTGATAGTGTTGTTGCCTCAAAGTAAGAGGTTCTCTGGTTTGATTCTTGGCTGAAGTGCCTTCTGTGTGGCGTCACCATGTCCTCTCTATCTTTGTGTAGGTTTCCTCTGGGTGCTCCAGTTTCCTCCCACAATACAAAGATATGCGTCTATAGCATTTCTCCCCAGGCCTCTGCTGAAAATTAGCTTCATTCCAAGTTAGACTTTCCCAGTAAACAAATGTTAAAAACCATACATTTTATTTTATTCTGGCAAATCAGTGAGAACTGAATTCACTAAATAATGATAGCCATTTAAGTTTGTCTTCCTATCTTTTAGGAAACACATGTTATTCTAGCAACTTTCTAAGATTATACAAGCAATGTTTAAAATATGTCCCTGGTTTTGGGCCTTTGTCCCCCGAGATTCCCCCCAATAATTTATTTATTTAACATTTGTTTACTGGGAAAGTCTGACTGGACACAGGTCATTTTTCAGCAGAGGCCCGTGGAGAAAAGCTCCAAGAGTAACAGTAAATTTTTATGCACACATTACAATAATCAATAAAGTATAAAGCAAACAAAATGTAGTATACATAAGAACATACAAATTTCTTACATCTTGACAACAAAACCTAGGCATTGAACATAATAAATTTTGTTTTTTCAGATTTCTTGTGCTGCACAATTCTTCAGGGAAAGATAACTTTAATGCTGCTTGTGCAAAGTCTACTTGCATTGTTAGTAGCGCAACAGGTAATATACTTGCTTTTGCTGAAGAAGGCTGTGGGTTCTACTCCCACAGTCTGTAGATGAATTGCTGATACTGTACTGTGTTATACTTTTAAAAGGGGTGGACGCTGCAATCCTGAGAATGTCTTCCTTTGGCGGAGCTACCTATTAACTATGAACCTGTTATCAGTTTGCCATGCATTCCCTACTGAAATATTACTAGCTAAGCTTATCATTTTTTTAATGCAACATAGGCAATTTATTCTTCAAGGGCAACAGGCACTTTACTTGTAGATGAAACAATGCAATATAAAATTGTTTGCTAGCAGCAACCTAGTTACAGATCTCTTTAACATGGAATTTAGATGTCTTTTACTTCTGCAGAGATTGTGCATATTTACTGATACTGATGGATTGTAAAAGTTTGAGTAGACTTTTATGATGGAAATGTTCTGAATTAGGCAGTTTTATCATTATTGGTTCATGCATTTTGTTTCATTGCTTACTGCAAAAATGTTTAAACAATAAATTTAAAATGTGCTTTAACAAGTGTGCTGTATTATACAAGGAATATAATTTAATAAAGTCAGGAACGTGTATCAAAGAACACATGTATGTTTCCTGTTTCGTGTGCAGGTCACTCAGTGTATTCCTCTCATGTCTCTAAAGTTTGGACTTCCCTTCCTCTCTCACTCAGAAAAACTAATAATCTGAAATTCTTCAATATACTACTGAAACATGATTTGAAAACAGCCCAAAGGTAATGTTTATCCACCACTGGCCAGATGCATTTTCTTTGGATGTGGGTTTCATTGCTGTTTCAATTAATGTGAGTTTCAAGGGCAGAGAAGTTTTAATGCTAAGTCTATTTTCATTGTGAGACTGTATTGCTTTGTTTAGCAGATGTCTGTTAGTGTTTGTGTCATATGTAAAATATAATCCAAATAATAATTGTAGATGTAAAGCAGTATGCACATTAGTGTTTATGGTAAATGGGGTGAAATAGCCAGGTAATGGGACATTGGAATGGCTGCAGTGGTACTCGGGGAACATATTTTGGTTGTCTGTTCTTCAGTTTGCATTTGAAAGTTGGTATTCCAAAATTCCATTGGAGTGTCTGGGGTTGCATAATTATGTATGCAAATTTTATGTTAATCAGCATACCGAATTATACCTATTTTTCATGGGTCTTCGTTCAGATTTTTGATGTTTTCAGGTTGAGAGGTATGCATAATAGTATAGGATAAGACAAAATCTTACTGGTCAAGTAGTCATTTTAGGGCAGGATGAGACAGAGTGGATATTGACAGTTTAGAGAGATTAGCCATGTGTGGTGCATGAATAAAAGCCATAAGATCTTTAGGTGTTGTTTCAGTAGTATATTGAAGAATTTCAGATTATTAGTTTTTCTGAGTGAGAGAGGAAGGGAAGTCCAAACTTTAGAGACATGAGAGGAATACACTGAGTGACCTGCAGGGTTGTTTGATTTAATTAGGTGCAATAAGAATTAGTCAGTAGACTAAAGAGCCCTGGATGGAGAGTAAGGCTGGGAAAATATATTTTTTAATGTTTGCCATTTCTCAGGTTGCAAAATTAGACTCTGAACAATTTTTAGTTATGTAAATATTAATGAGGCAATTCTAAATAATGTATGTGTTTTAGTATTATGCAGTAATGAGATATATAATGCATATCAACTTCAAATTTAGCTATTTTGTTGGAAAACTTTTCTAGCGTGGTTGTTTTGGTAGTTTACTGTTTGACAAATAAAGGAGTAGCATATAGGGATAAGTAAATGTAGAGCAGATGCAATGGTTTGTCCAGCTTGCTCAGTCAGGTGAGGTTTAGCGCAACATAGTGTGCCGATTTTTTACGCACATTACTGATAGTTTGCTTTATCTTGTGGGCAAATTTCATGGCATCATCTCTGATGACACCTAGGAGCTTGGTATGTGTTACACATTCAATTTAGGTTTGGTCAGAAGTAATGGTGAAAAGGCTTGTTAGAGTATTGTTTAGGTGAACAAAATAAGTTAGGTCTTAGGGTTTAATAGCAACTGAGAGTTATGAAACCTTGTTTCAATGGAGTTTAAGGATTCCGGTATTTGGGTTTGAAGTTGTAGGTTTTTGGCAGTGTATATGAGTATGGAATAATAGGTATATTAAATAATGGTAGCATGTTTACTTGTGGTATGTAGGTCATTTATGAAAATGTTTGAATAGCAAGGGACCAACAATAGATCCTTGAGGAACTCCTGTAAGTCTATCACTGAGGTATCTGTTGAACCAGGTAAGAGATGAGTGTTGAAGCCCTGGGGAGGAGACCTTGTATAGCAATTTTGGTAAGACATGGTGTCAAAATCTTTTAACAAATCAATGAAAATTGCTGCTAATAAGTTACCTGCATTCCTCTTACTGTTGATGGTAGTAGTAAAGCTGAGCGGAACTGTTATAGTGCTATGTTATGGCCAAAAAGCATGTTGTGTGAGGCTTTTTAACTTGTTTATAGTAACAAATTTAATTAGCATGGATTGGGCACACTTTCTAAGACTTTGTATGGAGGGGCAGAATAGCTATTAACCTGTAACTGGAGATATCTATAGAGAAGCCATCTCTGAGTAAATGGAGGTAGAATATATGATTTTTTCCACTATTTTAGGAACATAGTTACCGTGATAGTGCAGTTTATTAGGATAGAGATTGAGTAAGCTATGGTATCTGCTGCAAGTTTAATACACTCTGCTGGAAGATTGCCTGGGGCAACTGTAGTTGGCTTTACTTTGCCAAGATATATCCTGATGGATGGAGGGGGTGGGTTCAAAAATCAAGTGTGTTAGATTAAATGTTGAATCTGGATGGGATGGAGTGTTATATATATTGCAGTTGCTCAAGAGGGAAGTTACTGTGCTGTAAAGTGAGTTCAATTCATGTTGTTTGTTAAGGTGCTACATTTGTTTTATGAGCGGTAAACGGTTGAATTCGTATTCCAGGTGGGTCAACTTTGTGACAAATTTAAGTCATAGGAGAGTGACCCTTTATATTGTGAACAGTTTGCACAACTGACCAAAGATTTAATTGGGTTGGAAAAATAGTTGAAATTACACATGCTTAAAACATTTTCTGGAGATTTCAGGGATTATCAACATGGTAAACAATTTAACTTTTTTGATAATAAACAACGGCCCCAGTTACAGGTTAAATTTAACAGGAAAAAGACAATTCTCAAGATCGGTGGGGGTACCTCTGGTACATCTGGAGAGGATTTGTCCTCCACTATTTCTTCTTCTACTTTATCTTCCATTGAAATTGAGTTGCTTAATAAAGGTCTTGGTTTTGTGCCCAGATATTTGGTGTGTGAGGATGTCTTTGCTCAAGACGTAATCTCATTTTGTAGATTGTTGAACTTAAGGGTATTTTTTTGTAATAAATCCACAAATCAGGAATGTGACCCTCATGTTTTTCATTTCAAGCTATCTACATTTATACCACCATCCAATAAGAGTGTTGCAGTCTTTCAATAACAAGTTTTAAGGCACTTGCATTTTATGTGTGGATCTTTTTCAAAAGTTTTAACAACCTGTCCTCTGTACATAGACAAGTGTTGTTAAAACCTTCCAAAAATAAACAACTGGTTGTCAGTCCAGCAGACAAAGGGGTGCAGTATGGGATTGGGCTATGTATGCAGCAGAGGCTCATAAACAATTATTAGATCAACACTTTTATCAGAGGATGTTTCTGGACCCCACTCCAGTATTTAAATCAGATATACTGATCAGTTTTTGGAGCTTGCTATGGAAAAGGGTATTATTACTAAGGAAGCTAAGTTTCAATTAATGGTTAAAGACACTCAGAAACAGTATTTTTACATGTTACCCAAAACCCATAAGAATTTAAACCAAACTCCTGGGAGACCAATAGTGTCTGGGAGGGGTTCCCTTAAGGAGCCCCTATCTGCTTTTCTTACTCAGTATCTGAAACCTTTGTTGGCCTATGTGAGATCTCAGATACAGGATACTACATAGTTCCTGAATGTCATTAAGGAGCTGCAGCTGGAATTAGGGTGTTATATGTGCACCTTGGATGCGTCAGCTTTATATACCAATATTCCTCATCATTGGGCAGCTCTGTTGGCCTTGGAATATTGGTTGAATCGTATCCCCTTTTATAGCCCAGGATTTAACACCTTCTTATTGTGTCTCACTGAACATGTATTAACTTAAAATGTTTTTTACTTTAAGGAAGAGTGTTATTTACAACTTAAGGGTGCTGCTATTGGGGCATCTTTTGCCCCCATTTATGCAGGTTTATTCATGGGCTACATTGAGAAACAGATAATATACGATCCTATGAATAATCTTTATTTGGAATCAATGGATATCTGGTGCCATCACCTTGATGATTGTTGGTTGGTATGGCATTCTGAGGAGGAATATTTACGAGAATTTGTCACCTATCTTAACAAAAACAAGTAGGGTATACATTTTACACTTAATTTCAATATCTCATGAATAACTTTTTTGCATGTGAAAATTCAGGTACAGCACGATGGGACTTTAAGTACTCAAGTTTACAAGAAATATCCTCAGGCAAATACCTTGTTACAGACTAACAACTGCCATCCCTGACATATTGTTAAGAACATTCCCAAGGCCGAATTTATGAGGCTTCATAGAATTTGTTCCTCGGATGAACTGTTTACCTTGCATGACCAACGGTTGGTTTCCAGATTCTGAAATAGAGGGTACAAATATCAGGACGTTATAAAATCAAGCAACTATGGTAGGGGTTTGGATAGAATGGAATTATTACAATTTAAAAACAGAAGGGCAGTTTCAGATCCGCCGCTTAGATTGGGTACTAGTTATGGTAGTAATACATCTGCTTTGACTGATTAAATACATAAACATTTGGGGATTTTCTTGTCCGATGGCTCTGTGAGGGATTTGATACCTTTGAAATGTCTTTTTTCTTACAGGAAGGGTAGGATTTTGGGTAGTTGACTTAATTATCATAATAAATTGTATGATTACACCATTGGGGCCCAAAAGACTACCTTGTATGGGAGACTTTTGTTGGGGTGTCAGCCTTGCAATCATTGCAGCTTTTGTAAATATGTATGTAAAACGCAATTTACTTCTCATAATACTTCACAAGTTTTCAATATTCTGGTGTATGGGGATTGTGAATTGGATTGGGCTTTTTATTTAGTCTTATGTACTTCTCTTCCATTCAAGTTACGCACTTCTGAACACCTTAGTGATGTCAGATGTACTCATCAATCCAGTGCTCTATATAAACATACTATTAAACATCCAACAGCCAAGTTTAGTATTGTAGTTATAGATAGAATAATGGGTAATAATCATGATAGATCAGGTTGGCATAGTATTTTAGATAAGAGTGAGAAAAAATGGGTTATTCAGTTCAGAGTACTTTTTCCTCCATGCCTTAATGAATATATCTGATTAGCCAATAGGATGTGTTTCAATGGTTTTTAATGAAAGGAGGTATGCGTGAATATTGCACTGAAGAAGGTTTCGTAGCCAAAACCGGTATGCTTTTGTTCCTGATTTGATATGATGGAATAAAGAATTACTGCTGACTTTTGAGGGCTGTCTGTTGGTGCTTTAGGTGGTCTAAACCACCCCAACAGAGTCCACCAGTAACAGGGGAAATCACTAGTTCAGGTACATGGCCACAGTCAAGGGTTAAATGTTTTAAATGCAACCAATGGGACCATGTAGCATATAGATGTCCATTGAGGCAAAGTGGGGAACAAAAGGTAGGGGAGCTAGTAAGTGAGAATGACAGAAAGCCAGTGGTAAGTTTTCTGGAGACAACAAAGGTACCAAACCATCACAAGAGGTTATATCCTATGTTAGTAGATGGGACCAGGCCCTGCTAAGAGAGACACAGTATCTAGCCTAACCATTGTGAAGACTGCAATCTTTAAAGAGGAGCACTACTTCCTTGGGCAGTCAACTCCAGTCAGAGCTTTAGTAGGGACCCCATTCCAAATACCTTTGCCTAGGGTTCACCTTGACTGGGAGGGTAGAAAAGGAAGAAAGCAAGTAGGTGTGTTTGAGGATATGCCTGCGGCTGTCCTGATAGTGAATGATTTTGATAATGCAGTACCTTGTGTGCATGCAGTTACATGCCATCAGACTTGGAGAGAGGCATGTGGGTCTGGTAGCCTGCAGGGGACCCAGACAGACCGCACACTTGAAGACAGGACTGGTGAGGTGGTTACTTCCAAGAGGGAGCTACCTTGTAGTAGTGAAACTGAAGGTGAGCCACAGCTGCTGGTGGATACTGATGTTCCCTTGGACAGAGTGATTGCTAGGGCAGAGCTGAGTAGTAATTCCCAGGCTGACAGTGAGACACCGCTGTCAGAGGATACCAGACTTTCTGTGGAAGGGGAGCTGGGAATGGTTACAAAGAGAGAGTCAAGATGGCTCAGCTGTCAGACCCTACTTGAGGGAGGTAGTTAGGGAAGCACCTGATCCTCAAGGAAAGGGGAAATCTGTATACTGGGAGAAAGGGTTACTGTATAGAGAGTAGACCCCTGAGGGAGGGCTAGAAGGTGAGAGAATACAATAGTTGGTAGTGCCCAGAGCCTACCGTCTGGCACTTTCAGCCATAGCCCATGACATTCCCTGTGGCAATAACCCTTTGAAGATTATTAAGAACTATACTGGGGATTTTTGTGTTTATAATTATAGTAGTTATGACATAACTCAACTTCATGAAGATTTGTTTAGTAAAGGTCTGACATTTATACCTACAAGAAGAGCAGAAGTTGTGAAAATATTAATAGACCTTAAACTATATGCAAGAAAATTGAATTTAGCAGTGTTGCTTAACAATAATAATTATTCTGCACATAGCAATTTGAGAATCCCCAGTACTTATAACCCAGATTTGCATCCGACATTAAAAACCTTTGAGGAGGCTAGTGAACTTGACTTAAGGTTCTTGTTGAGTAGAACTAATCGTACATATGTACCCAATCTAACACAAACACAGTGTCAACTGATGGATGATATAAGAAATCAGGCTATTTGTGGTTTATACAGCCTGATAAAGGAGGGTGTTTAATTATTATGAATCAGGTGGACTATAACCAGAGAATGTTACAGCTGTTATATGATGATTCCAATGTTGAGGCATCACTTAATGAAATTAATATTTCTTATAGCAGGATTGACTGTTTTTTATATATGTTAACTCAAGGCCAGTTGTTAATTATGTTACTTATTTAATAGTGAGTTTTTTAAGTATGTTAAAATGTATGTCCGTTTCCTGGGTGATTTGTTTATTGCATGGGGGGTCCTGTTGATGAGATACCAGCCTTCATGGAATTTATTAATTCTACTACAGATATTTTGAAATTTACTTATCAAATAGGTACAACATCTATAGCACATTTAGATGTTATGTTAATGAAATCAGATGTAGGTTTAAAAGCACAATTTTTTAGGAAGAAAACTTATTCACATAAGTATTTGCATTATTCTAGTAACCATGCATACCATGTGAAAAGGCTGTTATAAAGGGACAGATGGTACGAGTGGCCAGAATGGTTACAGATATGGTTGATTTCCTTGATGAACATCACTTTATAGGAAATATGTTTATAACTGGAGATTATCCTGGGGCTATGGTAAATGATGTAAAATCTGAGATAATTAGGAAGAGACTATCTGGTCAATATACTCCTTTATTATCTCAAAATTTAAATGGTATAAATGGTCCAGGAAATAATTGTATAGATATGTATTCCTTTTAGATTCTTATAAGGAAAGTGATGGTATGACACGAACAATGGAACCACACAACTTGAGGACATCACAAGATAATTTAACTGATGGAGTACAACAGACAAATAGTGTGTTCATTTCCACATTTATTGTAGATAGTAACTGTGTGATGGATATTATTCATAGAAATTGAGCCTTTATAAGGACGGATAAAGCATTATTAGAAAAAAATAGGTAATACCCCAAAGTTTGTATTTAGGCGTGATAATATTAAGGATTGGTGGGACAGTTTGTCTATATCAAATATACAACTGTGCAGAAGATGAGGAAATGTGGAATGTGTACTCAATGTAAATTTATACTGGAGTGTGATCAATTCTATTTAGGCTTAAAGCATATTTATGTTTCTGGCTGCTATTCTTACCAAGCAAGGAGTGATTTATGCTGCTAAGTGTGGTTCTTGTGCAGCGTATTATGTGGGAAAAACTGAGCGTAAGCTCAAACAATGGGTGTATGAACATACATACGATATGCAAGTACTAAAGGAAACAAATGCCCTAGTGAAACACATAATAGAATTTCCAAATCATAAATGTAAATTTGTTGTTTTAGAACAGGTATTGGTAAACCCTGGGGGGGGCATGGAATATTCTCCTTGAACAACGTGAATTATGGTGGATTTTGTTTCTGAATGCTTTGGCGTTTCCTGAGTTTAATGATGTTGTATCTATTTCTAGTGTGCTAAAATTAAAAGTATTTGGAAGATACTAATGTTTTTAAATATTTTAACTTATTATGTTTTATATATGGTTTTAAAAAATAACTAAATGTACTTACATTACAATGTGTAAGTTGGGTTTAAGAGTTAATTGATTATGTTAATTGAAGAGTATTTAAAGGGTAGGCATATGATTGTGTGTCCTTTTGAATGTCTGAGGAAGGCTGGTATCATGGGCCGAAAGCGCTAACATAATAAAGTTCCTGGTATTAATTTTGCGTATTTTGCCTCTCTGCTGTTCGTATTTTCTACATTCCCTTTGCAGGACATATGGACATAAAGTGCACCAAGAGACATATAATGCAGAAATTTTATTGGCCTGGGATTTCCATGGATGCAACAGGGTACTGCATGACCTGTGAGCAGTGCCAAAAGGTAGGCAAGGCAGGAGACAAGGTCAAAATTCCTTTGGTGCCTTTGCCTGTGACTGAGGAGCCATTTCAGAGGGTAGCTATGGATATTGTCGGGCATCTGAGTACACCAAGTTCTACAGTAAAGAAGTATATCCTAGTGGTAGTAGATTATGCTACCAGATACCCTGAGGAGTTGGCTCTGTCCTCCACTGAAGCAGAAAAGGTGCAAATGGTTTGTTAGAGATTTTCAGCAGGGTAGGTTTTCCAAAAGAACTACTGACTGAGAGATGGTGCCAGCTTCATGTCAGACCTGTGGGCTTGTCTGTAGAAGAACTGTGGGGTGAAGTACCTAAAGACCACCCCCTACCACCCCACAGACTAATCGTCTGATGGAGAGGATAAACTCTTCACTAAAGACCATGCTATGGGCATTTCTAAATCGGTTTAAGAGGGACTGGGACAAATATTTGCCCTATCTGTTGTTTGCTTACAGAGAGGTGCTCCAGGAATCTACAGGTGTCTCACCTTTTGAGTTGCTATATGGGCATAGGCTGAGGGGACCTCTAGATTTGATTCATGATGAGTGGGAGGGTGCGTGTGAATCCCACAAGGAGTCTATTGTTGCATATGTCCAAAACCTCAGGACAAGGCTCAGGGAACTTATGGGCTTAGCCCAGGAGAACCTGGCAGGAGTGCAACAGCAGAAAAAAGGTCTGGTATGACAGGAATGCTTGAGCCAGAGAGTATGCTGTGGGGTAGCAGGTTATGGTTCTCATTCTTTTCAGACACAACAAGCTGCAGGCAGATCGGGAGGGACCCTTCAAAGTGGTAAGGAAGGTCAGTGATGTTAAACACATGGTAGAACTGCTAGGCAGAAGGCAGGGGCACAGATTGTACCATGTTAACACCATGAAACCATACCATGATAGGGAGGCCCTGGTGTTAAGTATTCATAATAGGAGGCAGGAGGAGACTGAGAGGGATCTATGGCTGCAGCAAGCCAGTCAGCAAAATCCCAAGTTACTATGGTGGAGCCTAGGGTTGCTGGCATATGATATGACAATGCAACATTGTAATGGGGTTAGCAATGCCAAGGCAGCTGGGATCTCAAGACGGGGTATGGGTAACATTTTCCCAGGGGTCCCTATTAAATTATCGAACGTTTCAAAGTTCGAATGTCATATGGTCGACAGCATATGATCGAACTTTGAAAAGTTCGAAGGAGAAAGGCAACAGCTCCATACATGCAGAATGGGAAAATTTCCCTTTTCTCCACTGAAGTGTGGTCTCAGAGTTGGTATATTTAAGTAGGGGGTTAAGGTAAGTGGTTTTTTTTTACGTTTTTATTATATGTTGTCGAACATATGAAGTTCGAAATTTTGAAGCTTTGAATATATAATATAAACCCCATTCCCAGATAGGGTCATCCTTCTCAAGCAACATTTCTTAAGGATAACTTGAAAAACTAGCTTGAGTCTTTGAAGGGGGGAAGAAGTGTGACAAAAGGAGGTACTGCCAGCACAGTTAGCAGGATTTTTGTAAATAATTATATGTCATTTGTGCATATCAAACTAATATATACAAGATGCTTGTGTTACAAATGTATCAGAACTGTATGTCATGTGTATAGCAAACTGCTTTGTATAGAAGTTTGTGTTGAAAAGGTATTTGTAAAGTGCTTGTGCTTAAAATGTATCCACAGTGTGCCCTGCTGGAAGAGAACAGAAATGTATATGCACTATTGTACCTGTTTAAATGTATATGCTAACAGATGAAACCAGAGGGTCAACCTCAGTCCAGCAAACTTTAGCAAAATGTTTGAAATTAAATCACTTTATAGACTATGCAATAAAGGGGCCATCTGTAAGGCTTCAATGCAGCTAGAGACACAAAGTCTGTGGGGTGAAATAATTGCTACTTTGGAAGCATGAAATAATGCAGTTGTTTTATGAATTCCAGCACCTGCACAAGATCTAAGAAAAAGCCCTTGTCTGTGTATTTTTACAGGTAGATGCAAAATGCTACCATCTGAAAAAAGGAAGGTTTTGCCTGGGAACTAGAAGCCAGGTGACCAGAAATGATGTCCTTCTGCAAGCTGTCCCAGCAGTAATATTTTAGATATTATTTTGAGAAGTCTTTCAGTGAGATAGAGCATTCTGCATTCTGTCTTGCACCTGACAACAACAAGAACCATTTACCACACATCTGCCTTGCTCTAAGTAAGTTGCTAATGTATAGGAACTCTCTTAGATACAGTCAGTAATATAGTGAAGCTTAGTTTAGATTTTGTTTTTCTTAATTTGAGTGAGCTTGTACTGCAATGTTATTTTAAATATTCCTGTGGTTTTGAACTCTAATGTCACAGTGAATATATATGTAGTATTGTCTTGTTCTTTTAGTATTTATTATTAAATATATTTAAACCTTTCATTGTAGGTGATCTTTGTATCTATATTTAAGTTTTGAGAGTATTTGCATATTTATTTGGTGACACTGTGGGCCACTCCTAATAGCTTTGCTCTTGGTCAAACTACCATTTGTATTAATATTAATACTACACAGTAAGATTGGACACCCTTTGTTAAAGGCCTTAAAGTTGCTGTCGAGGAGTGACTGGTGGCAGTGGAAACTACCTTATAGTTTGGGCAGAAGGGGACATAGCTAGTAAACCTGCGCCAACGTTAACCAGGTGTGTGTGTGTGTGTGTGTGTGTGTGTGTGTGTTTGTTTAGAAACCTCAAAGAATATGTGTATCAGTTACTTGGGCAGGGACACAAAGCACTGTTTGGACAGGGAGGGTGCTGGAGGTCTTGGCTTGGTAACTCAGCTGAGATCTCAACTCTATAGCTGTGCTGGGGGGGGGGGGAGTCTTATTGGGGATCTGGAGAAAGAAAGAGAAACCAGCCCCAGACTGACAGTGGTCTCTGTGTGCTCTTAAGGGAAATTGCACTTGATCCAGAGAGCTGCATCTGGAAATACTGTGTGTGTACATGTTAACCTTCCAGTGAACATCCCCCATAGGTGCCAGTGGTGAGGATTGAAGCTCCTTGATTACTGGTCCAGTGGTGGGTTGTCACACCCAGTATTATAGTTTCTTGTAAGATATTTGCTGAAGCCCATGAGAGAATTTCCTCTGTAGTATATGTGTTACCTGGAGGTATATAGACAGCTCTTATAGTTATTGACGTTAAATGAGGATACAAGGATACAAGAATCTTGACAGATTTAATAGTCGGGGGGTATAAGTAGAGTGGAGTTACTGAAGAATATTACTGTAGATTACTGATACACCACCTGTATTTTTTTGTTTGGTTTGTTTTGTTTTTGTGTGTTCTTTCTGATGTAAGGTGGTAGGCTGTCCTCATCTTTTCTATCTTGCTTTAGCCAGATTTTAGTTACAATTATTATGCCAAGGGAGTGAAGGCAATCCTCTTGGAGTTTGTTTCTAATGTTTCTAACTAACATTAAAGCTTTAAAGGTATAGGTTATTTGTTTTAGAAGCTTGAGCTTGGTGTAGTTTGGCAAGAATTTTGTTAACAAAAAAGAAGAGGCAGGGCTGTGGTAGTTTAGCACTTTCTTTGTAATGGATGAAGGGGACCTTGGTTTAGATGAATATCTTCAAAGAGGTTAAGTGAGGAAGGCTGAGGCAGGGGATGAGATATGTAAGTTTATTCCTTTTTTTTTTCCTATAGCAAGTCTGCTGAGAATGAGGTTGTAAAGGGTGCATTTTGGTTTGTAAAGGGGATAAGCTGATTAGGCTAGGTATGATTTGGAAATAATATTGAGTTTATTTTTGAGTTAGAGAATCTGATGCTTAAAAGTGGGTTTGTTGGAGCTGTTGATGAAAGGATGTTAGGTATGTGACTAAAAGAAGACATGGTAGATTAAGAAGTTGCCAGGGAAATATTTTGATAGGTATAAGCCAGGTATAGGGAGATATAAAGTTTTAGAAAATTGTGTTGGACAGGTGAAATTTGGAGAAAAATGGAGTGTATTTTGGGGTAGTTGAGGTATATGGGGTGGGTGTTAAGGAGAGCTTGCTAAAAGCTGCAATTTGATAGATTGAGTGTGTGTTTTATAGAAGAAGGAGGAGAGGAAGGAGAAAAAAAGAAGGAGAAAGAGAAGAAGGAGAGGAAGTAGGAGAAAAAGAAGGAGAGGAAAACACAGAAGAATAAGAAGAGGAGGAAGAAGGAGAAAGAGAAGAAAAAGGAGAAGATGTAAGAGGAGGAGAAGAAGAAGAAGGAGAAGGAGAGAAGGTGAAGGAGGTGAATAACAAGAAGGAGACAAAGAAGGTCAAGGAGAAGAATAATAAGAAGGAGAATGTGGAGAAGAAGATGAAGAAGGAGAGGAAGAAGAAGGTGGAGGAGAAGAAGAAAGAAAGGAAGGAGAAGAAATAGAGGAAGGGGAAGGTGGAGAAGAAGGAAAAGGAGGAGAAGAAGAAGAAGGAGAAGGCTGAAAAGTATTTTGAGGGGATTAGAGGAAAGGTGGAGAGTAAAATGTATGCAGTGAAGTGTGTAGATGTATATTGTTGTTGGGAGAGAGTGTGTTTAAAATGTGACTGTACAATAAGGGAGTGAGTGGAAATGTGAAAGACGGATCAGGCAGGGAGTAATGAGTTGTAAGTAAAGAGGTATGTGTGATAATTAGAGGGGGATGGAGCTAACTTTTGATTGTGTGTCGTGTGTAGGAGATTTAAGTATAAATACGGAGTACTTGTTACTTAGACAGACTAGCTAGTGAAAGTAAGAAATGCTTGGGGTTGGAATAATGGGATGGTGACTGTAAGAATGGATAGATTTGATGAGAAGGAGAAGAAAACATAGGGTGCTAGTTGGTTGTTGTGTGTGATAGGTAGCACAGTGGGAATGATTATAGGAATGGGTCTGTGGGGTGTGAGTGAAGGTTGATGCAGATAGGTATGAGTCATTAGTGGGACAGTTTGCTATAAGCAAAGAGTACAAGTATAGTACATGTAAGAGTGGTAGGAGTAAGGGAAAACCAGATGGTATGTCTAGGGAAGTAGAGAGAGAGAGAGTGTCATATATGTGCTGGCAGAAAGAGAGACAGTTTACTTTCAGGGGGCACAGTGGGTAGGTGAAGGAGAGGGGAGGAGAATGAAAAGTATAAATGTAATGATCCAGGGGTTGTTGAGGAACTGGGGGTGGGAGTGGAGTGAAGTGGGTTAGACACACACACACGCACACACACACACACACACACACACACACACACACACACACACACACACACACACACACACACACACACATGCATTATAGGTTTATAGGTGTGTACTAGGCTAATAACCACTGGGGCATTTGCAAGCCATGCAACTCAAATGTCTCTCACAAATTATAATAACTTAGAGGTTGTTTTCAGGGGGTATATGCTGGCTACGGAATGCTTTAACTACTGTCTGTGTCTATCAAGGGCACAGTTGCCAGACCATGGGTGAATTTATGGTTTCCCATCCATTGGTCCAGGTTTTACTTAAATAAAGTTAGGGAAGGGCTTTGCTTTACATGGATGGGAAGCTAGTTCCAGAGAATGGGAATTCTCTGAGACGCATACCTGTCCCTGCAACATATCCTATTTATATCATAACTTTTAAGTCCTTGGATTTAGTAGTTCTGATGCTGTTCATTTTGCAGATATTTTATTTTATTTATTTTATTTGTATTTGCTTTCTGGGGTAGAGCAGTGTTTTATATGGACCTTTTCTAGACTCAGACTGGAAGTAGTGTCTGGCTAAGTGACTTGCTCAGAGTTATACAGTTAAGCAATGGAGGCTGAGGGAATCAAACCTTGCACAACTGGACCTCAAGAAGCAGCTAATTAACAGCTCCTTAATCCTCTATGCCAACTGCCAGACAGATATGCAAAAGTCCACCAGATTAGGGCCCAAGGATGCCTTGTATGCCAGGCACAGATCACCTCTCAACATTCTGTAGGAAACAGAGTATAGAGGCAGGGCTTTGAAATTATCTGAATAAGACATTTCGTTTACACCCTATACTATTTTTTGAGGAACCTCTGTGGACATTCCAGCTGATGCATGTTCCTGATTGGGTATCTACAGAAGAGGGCATTATACTCATTGGTGAGTGTGATGAGGGCAGAATAAAGTTGCCCAATGACTTCCCTGGACCTGGATGTCATGCCTTTAATTATAAGTTGAGCGACATAGAATGATTTTCTTAATACATTAGACACATTTTGGTCTAAGCCAAGTTGCTATCTACATGTGTCATCAAGTCCCCGACTACTGGGTCTATTCTTAGGGTGTTTTTATCAGTGAGGTAGCTTCCCAGAGTAGCCAACTTCCTAAAAGGTACTATTATGCATTTCTTGGAATTGAGTTTTAAGCAGTGGTCCTTGCACCAGTCACATGTTTATGTTAAACCTTTCTGTAAGATGTTTGTATCTTGCGGGGATTCAGTGACTGCTCCTAGTTTGCAATCATCTGCAATCATCTGCAATCTTGGTGAGGCAGAGGCCTTTGACATTGGCTTTGACTTATGACTTTGACTTATGAGAATTAGATGGCAAAGAGGAAAGTACCTAACATGGGTCCTAAGGGACTTTGCTGGTGATAGGCCTCTTACTGGAGGTGGTCTCCCAAATCCTAACTTCCTGGGTCCTGTTTGTAAGTCAGTTATCTGTCCAGTGTATTACACTGACGTTTATACTTAATTCTGTTAGTTTATTTACAATTCACAAGTGCGCATAGTATCAAATGCCTTAGTCAGGTCAAGGTAGGCAGTATGCATTATTTTGCCTTCATTCATTGCCTTGTTGACCTTTTCAAAGAGATCTGTCAGGTTTAGTAGGCATAACCTGCCCTTGACAAAACTAAACTGGGTGGGATCTAGTGTATAAAAGTTTCCTCTGTGATTATTAATCCAATTCATATTTCTTTCCATAGCTTTACATGTGATACTAGTCAGACTAAGAAGTCTGTAGTTCTCAGGACCCATTGATGGTCACCATTGCACAGAGGGATAACCATTGTGGTTCTCCATTTGTAAAGCATGAAACCTGTATGCAGGCTATGGTTGAAAAATGACCCCAGTTGCCCAGATAGGTCATATTTCAGGCAGTTTAGGAAGCATCCTGAGATATTATTGTGGCCCGCCTAAGCTGTGTTTACGGCCTAAGAGACCCTAATTAGAACTGTATTGATAGTTGATGGGGTTATTCTTGATGGAATTTCCTGGGAGGCAACTGGGAGGAAATGGGTGGAGAAGATGGAGACAAATTTGTTTGACAGTAGATTTGCTTCGTCTTTGGGCTCTGTGAACATGGCTCCACTTACAACCAGTTCAGCACACTGTTGTGTTGCCTTTAAGATTTCAGACAAAGTTAAAGTAGAATAAAATGACACAATATAAGTGTGGAATATTAAGTATAAAAGAAGAATACTATGATCTAAGGTAAAGTCTGATCACCAAGACTCGTTACCAGTTTAACAGTATAGCAGAGAAATGTATGATGCAGTCATTAATAGAAGCAAAATAATCCCAGAGAAAAGTAATATGAGGTATGTTAACTGAGTGATGGATGGCAGAGGTAAATAGAAAAATGATTTACTTAGCTGAAAGTGGAAAAATAGAAAAAGAAGGTTTGATGCATAAATATACTGCAGGGGTATAACATAGAAAATCTGAGAGAAAATCAGAAACCATTTGGACAAGACCTGGGAAGAGTTTTAGGGGAAGTGTATCATAGAAATCTGAAGAAGATCTATTTTTTCTTGTTCTCCTTTCCTCAATATGGGTTTCCTTAAGCCATTTTGAGATCCTTCTACATGTCACAACACAATACTAAGTGAATACTCTAAATTATCCATTAATGTAGCCCTTGTGACCTGTGATATGGCTAGAACAGCTATAGCATTTATTATTTCAGCTACCCAGTTTAACTGTGAATTAAATAAATAAAAAATAAACTTTCAGAAACATTTATAAGGGGGTGTGGTGCATGAGTGATGTTATTTGTAATGAGCGGCCTGAAATTATTATTGTTAGTATTGTTGATCATTCTGGGGAAACTCACAACAGTTTTATGTGGTTTTATGGAAATACGTTAACTGCGATGAGGAATGAGAATTAACTGGCTAAGGAACTCCAACCAGTCAGAGCAAGTGAAGGAGAAGACTGGAAGCCCATAAAAAAGAAAGAGGTAAAATGGGGTCTATATCAGTTCATCGAAGATTCACTTCAGTGAACCTGACTACATCAACCCTAAAAAAATAAACTTCACTTCTGCAAATGTTCACATCGAAAAAAGATTTCACCAGGGAAAGAAAACACTTGGCCAACACCACAATGGAACACACACCATGGTATGTCAAACCCAATGAAGTGGGGGGAATGTGCCCCACACTCCCCACAATGTGAGGGGTTGGTGTCCCCCACACCCCCAACTATATATACCAATTACGAGATCACATTACAGCAGGGAAAAGGGCAAAGCTGTGCTGTTGGACAACTGCTTCCTTTCCCTACTTAAATCTTTTGTGGATGTGAATTAAATCTTTTGTGGATTTTGAAACCCCAAATTGCTAGGAGTGGAAATAGACAATAAACTAAAATTTGACATTCACATATCCATGACCATAAAAAAAGTCCACAAAAAACGAGAACTATACAGAAATAAGCAACTTCTCACCAAAGCAGCAAAGATTTCAGTAGCAAATTCCCACCTTATCACCACCCTACATTATGCCTCTCCAATACATACCAACCTAAGGCAATGCGATCTAAACAAGCTAGAGACCTGCTACAGCAAAATCGCCAAATTCGCCACAGGGGCATCCTGCCATAGTCACCACTGTCTCTCACTTGCTGAACTGGGCTGGCTTGAACTCCCTCACCTCCTTCAATGGTATCAACTCACACTCGCCCACAAACTAGTAAACCATCCACTAAACGTCCCATCCCTCCAGAATCTACTCCAACCCTATCTTACCAGAAGACCACTAAGATCCAGCAACAAAAATCACTTGCAGGTCACTAAAGCCAATAACTCTGCTGGTGAATCACTATTCTCTTGCACCATAGCCATTATGGAACTCCCTCCCACCCACAATTACCTCCATACCATCATGCATCCACTTCAAAACTTTACTAAAAGCGCACCTAAAAACATGCTGGCTATGCCCTTGCAACTCCCACTCTATCACCCACCCCATCCACCCACTACCTTTCTTTCCACCCCACTAGCTACCTTGATTATAGCAAGCTCGGATGCTCATAAGCCTACTACTTATTATACAGCAGGAACTTCTTATTGTAACAATTGTTAATGTCTGTTATGTACTTCACAGATGATAAAGATTCTAGTTGTCTACTGATGTACTATGTTCTTCATCTGTAACTATGTTTGTAATTGTTAATTGCTATGTTAATCAAACTGTTAATTGCTATGGAAATCCAGTGTAACTACTTTCTGTATATTTTAACTGTGGAGCTTTTCTCCCCGGGCCTCCGCTGAAAATGGTCCTACATCCAGTCGGACACTCCCGGTCAACATATGTAAATAAAATAAAATAAATAAATAAAAATAAATGTGAACATTCTCAGAAGTGAAGTTCAGTGGTTTAGGGTCAATGAAGTCAAGTTCACTGAAGTGAATCTTCGACAAACTGATCTATATCTGGTAAAATGAGATGACAATGTATAATGGAGATTAAAAATGTTTAATGTTCTTTTTGGCCCACATTCTTTCCAAAACTATTAAGCACAGCCCTACTGACTCATCTGTCCAGTACTTTTTGGCATCAGAGGACACTGGGCATGGGAGAAGAGAACTGAGGACTGTGGTCACAAGATTTTACCAGGTTTCATGTTTTAAAATAAGTTTGCATCTTAGTAATACAGTAATAGTCTATATTTTTGCTGGCCATGAGATCCGAAAAGTAAGATTTAAACAAAATGACCACGTGATGCGTGGAGGATGGAAAGGAGACAGAGAAAGGGAGGAGAGAAGGAAAAAAAAAAGAAAGAAAGAAAAAACTGCCGGGGGGGGGGGGGGTTCGCAGCTACCTCCTAGACAGGATCAGGAAATCTGGATAGAACTTCATGTGGTTTACACCTCATGGCATGCTTTTTGAACTGGAAACATATTTACATGTAACATGTAAACCAGGGGTAATCCACCTGATGAAGTGTCATGTAGACACAAGACCTCATCATCTCATCAAAGAGGCCCTTTTACAGTGTACCTGAGCAAGTAAAGTGGATTCTGAGAAAGGAAGTACAGAAGATGTTGGGTTTTGGGGTAATCTAGGAGTCCAATAGTTTACTTCTATTTTAACAAGTTTTATGACAAAATATATGCTAATAAATAAACATATTGCTTTATTTTAATACACAGTAATATCATATATTCTTGGCATGAAATCTGAAATTGTCTTAAAGGGAGAGTGTCAAAGATACAGCTTGCAGAACATTTTTTTTTGTTTTTTTTAGAATTTACTCTACTCTGTTTGATATGTTTATGCAGGAAATAATATGAGTATTTGTGTATAAAAGAAGCTGTTATCCCACAATATCTGGAGTTCCTAAGCTCCACAAGGACATAGTTAATCCGCCATTTCATCCAATTGTGGCTGCCAGGAATTCCATAACGTCAGCTATTGCAAAGTACTTGGATTTTAAGGTGAAACCATGTGTTCAAGTGGTAAAGCACCTAGTAAAAGATTCTTGGCAATTTTTACAGATGTGGAACAATGTGGGGACAGTTAATCATGGCCTTTTTGTCACAACTGACGTAAAAGATCTGTACTCGGTGATCCCAGATGATGTGGGACTGGAATGGTTTGTAGAATTTTTACATTTTCATTTGGACTTGGATCAAGCTAAAATTAATTTGCTTTGTGATCTTATGGAACTGGTTTTGTATAACAATTATATATTTTCTGAAAATAAGTTTTTTTCTGCAAACAAAAGGTGTGGCTATGGGTGCAGCTTGTGGGGTCATCTATGCCAAGCAGTTATGACTACCGGGGAGAAGAAGTTTTTGTTTAACAATAGCTTCAAAGAATGCTGGACCATGTACACTAGGTACCAGGAGGACATTTTCTCATATGGGCAGGGCACCAGGAGGCAATTTCAAATTTCATTGAATACATCAACAGCTTACTGGTTTTCTAAAAGTTTAATTTGAGGTGAATGACCAAGTATATGGTTTGGCACTTAGAAAGGATACCAGTGGGTGTTTGGTGTCTAAAATATATAGGAAGCCCACATGTTCAAATGTGTTTTTACATTTTGAAAGTTATCATCCTCTCCAGTAGAAAAAGGCAGTTTTAAAAGGACATCTGGTTCAGGCAGCATGAATGACATCATCATATGAAGACTTTAGGGAAGAATGTTTTTTGTTAAAATCCATGTTTTTGGGGCATGAATATCCTGAAGCCTTTGTTGGTACATCTGTAGATGAAGTCATGATCAAAAGACAGAACAATGTATATGTGCCTATTTTAAAGCCACAACTGACACCCCCAAGTAGGCTGGGGGAGTCTTCATTTAATGGGAGAGGGGCCTGAAGTAATGACTCAAATAAGTGGAACTGTTTCAGCTCTGATTGACAAGTACAAGAGTTCCTTTATCACCATTTTTTCTTCAGATCATGTAGAGGTTAAAAGAATAATTATGAAAAAATGGGTAATTATTAGGGAAGATCATGAGTTAGCTAGCAATTTAGGAGACAAGCCAACAATAATTTTCAGGAGAGGTAAAAACTTAAAAGATTTCCTGGAAATGCCTGTTAATTCTTCCTCAGATAATCAAGTTTTAACTATGAAAAGATGTGGGTTTTGTAGAGCTTGCCCCTATATAAAATGTACCCAGGCATTTTTTATCAATAGGAAAACACATCAAATGCTAGGTAATTATAAATGCAATACAAAAAGAGTGGTGTATGCAGCCCTATGTGAGTCTCGTACTGCTTTTTATGTGGGCAGGACGGAAAGGGCATTAAAAGCTAGGCTAAGGGAACATCGCATGCTATTTCTAAAGCACAAGAAACAAATGCTTTGTCTAGGCACATTAAATTGCATCCTCCACATTGTTTTAAATTTGTTGTTTTGGAGAAGTTGATTGAAAATGCAAGGGTTGTTCCTTTGGGGTTGCATTTGGATAAAAAGGAACTGCTGTGGCAACTGAAATGTAATGAAAGTGTGAATCTAGGCTTAAATGAGTTGATATCTATTCATAGGTAGGTACTAGGCTATCGGCCCAAGGGCCTACGTAAGCCTAGCCAACAAGGTTCCCTGGCTTATGCCACCCAAGAAAGTTATTTGCCTGTGCCACTATCGAGCAGAGGCACAGAAGTGATCCCCGGGGTGTATTTCCTATTTCCCATCCACTCATCAAGATTTTTCTTGAAGAGTGCTAATGAAGAACTTTGCTTGACATAGATGGGTAGCCCGTTCCAGAGTATGGGAAGTCTCTGGGACAGGAATCTATCCCTCCAGCATGTCCTGTTTATTGTGGTGACAAGGTTTAGGTCCCTAGATCGTGTAGCTCTGAGGGACTGGGATTTCTTTAGGTGTAGCATGTCCAGCAGCTCTGGGTTTGACATACCTTTATATGTTTAGGCAGAGATCACCTCGGAGTAGGCGATATGCTATGGAGTAAAGCTGGAGTTTTTTGAGGCAGTCAGTGTAGGGCATTTGTTTGAAGCCAGTAATCCTCATTGTGAGGTACTTCTGTGGCCTTTCCAGCTGCTTCCAATGTCTTGTGAGGTACATTCCAAAAGGGGCGTTGTACTCTATAATGGGTCTAATGAGTGTCGAGTAGAGGGGAACTATGACCTCTTTTTTCCTGGATGAGAACCCTTTTATGATGAGGTGTGCCACATGGAAGGACTTCCTGACTACTGTGCCGATGTGACTATCAAAGGAGAGACTACTGTCCACCTGGGTCCCAAGGTCTCATCACACATTCAGTGTTAAGTAGATTGCTGCCTATGTGGTAGTTCATGGGTACAGAGTTTTTACCAAAGGGGATGACACTGCACTATTTGGCACTGAGTATGAGGCCATGGCTCTGACACCGGGCATCTGTCTCAGCGAGGCCCTTCTGTAGGATGTCCACATCATTTGGGGACTTGACAATGGCTCCTAGTTTGCAGTCATCTGCGAACTTCGTTAGCCAGAGGCCTTCTGTGTTAGCCTGTACTTCAGAGAAGTAGATACCAAACAGGAGAGGTCCCAGGAAAGAACCCTGTGTTACTCCACTTGTCACTGCTTTGAGGTGAGATTTGGAGTCTGCACCTTTTACAGTGTGGGTTCTGTCAGTAAGCCAGTTGGCAACCCATCTTGTGATGTGGGGATTTATATCTAGTTTAGTGAGTTTAGCTATAATTCCAGAATGTTGGATTGTGTTGAAAGCCTTGGTGAGGTCAAGATAGGCTGTGTGAACCACCTTACCCTCATCTACGGCTTTGGTGACTGCCTCAAAGAAGTTGATCAGGTTCAGGAGGCATGATCTGCCTTTCACAAACCCGAATTGGGTGGGATTCAGAGTTTGGAGGTTACCAATGTCTTTGTTTATGAGTTCCATGATGTGCCAAACAGTCACAGCCCTTAAGGCTAAACAACACACCTGATACACTTGTAATAGGTGACTCTATTGTCAGACACACTGACGTCCCACTCACCAGGCTGAACAAGGAGAAGGTCACGGTGAGCTGCCTGTCAGGCGCCAGGATCCGCCACATAACACAAGCACTCAGGTCACTCCAAAGCAAGTACAAATATGACTCAGTCATTGTCCATGCTGGTGTGACTGACCCGAGATGTACCTCCCTGGACTACATGAAAAGAGACATACAGCAGCTCTCTGATCATGTAGCCCAGGCAGGTATGACCCTGACCTTGAGTAACATCTTACCCTCACCAAGAATGATGCCACAGTATAAAGAAAAAATTATTAATTTTAACAACTGGCTAAAGGTCTGGTGTCATTCAAAGGGGATCCAGTGTCTGTCAGCCTGGGATGACATGCTCGACAAGCCATGTTGCTTCGCTAGGGACGGCTTGCACCTGTCACCTCTGGGCTTTCTGATACTGGCAAAGGCTCTTGCCACCCCCATAGTGCCTTTTTTAGGCAAGGCTCAAAAGGCAAACCCACCTCCATAGACAACACAAGGAAAAATAAACTAAGGGTAATGCTACTCAACACCAGAAGTCTAAACCTCAAAATGCAAGCACTCGAAGCTCTCCTCAGTATGGAGAATATTGATGTCTGTGCAGTAACAGAGACCTGGTTCAAGGCTCCCGAGAGCACCCCAGCACTACCAGGTTACACCTCATACCATGCTTTTCGGCCCCAAAACTCGGACCGAACCACAAAGGGAGGGGGAGTATCCATATTCATCAAGGATACCCACACCTCCAGGTTAGTGGCACTGCACAAAGCATCGGAGACCATCCATGTGCAACTAACAGCGGGCAAAACTGCTTTTCAGTTTGTAGCCTGCTACAGACCACCATCTCAAACTAAGGAACCTCACTCGGCTTTCCTGAGAACACTGGAGAATATGAAGGTCCCTCCAAACACCTTTATATTGGGTGACTTCAACTACCCAAACATAGACTGAGAGCACTACTCAAGCCCCAACACCCTAGCCCAAAGGTTCCTAGAATTTATAAACTCAAATGCTATGGAACAACTAGGCACCACTCCCACAAGAGGGGAAAACATACTGGACCTGATCATCACAAACATGGGGACTCTATGCTCCACACCAGAGGTATACCCCTCATTGGTAAGATCGGACCATAAATTAATCTCTCTGGGCATCCACATCCCGACCCCACCACCAGCCCAGAAAACCACAGTGAAAAACTTCTCAAAAGCTAATTTCACACTTCTCAAAACTGAGGTGAAATCATTCAAAGCCCCCGAGCCAGTGGAAACTACGGCCCAAACTGCAGAATCCTTTATAAACGCATTCTATGGACACCTTCAGGAATGCATGGATCATGCAATCCCAAATAAAACCAAGACCCAATCCTCCAAAGGCAGCCATAAATAAGCTATACAACAAAAGAAGGAAGCTACTACAGGATAGAGCAAACTCCCTAAAAAGAAAGGCATCACTGATCAGTACTAGCAAAAAACTATGGTCCCTCATAAAATCATCCAAAGCCAGCTTCGAGAATAAAATTGCACAGGACACTAAAGATAATCACAAGGCCTTCTTTAGTTATGTTAGGAACCTGGGTGGCAACTCCCAGATATGCTTGGAGTTAGTCCAAAATGACAAAAAATATACATTGAACCCACAGACATTGCCAAAATCCTGGCGGACAAGTTCACTGCAAACTTCTCCCCATCCCCAAAAGAGCAAATATCTATCCTAGCAGAGAGTTGTCTCCCTGGCATCTCAGATGCTCAGGTGAGAGCTGCCTTCTCCAAAGCAAAAAATACAGCATCAATGGGACCGGACAGTGTCCCAGGCTGTGTCCTACACGAGCTCCAAGAAGAGCTAGAACCTCATATAAAGTTACTGTTCAATCTCAGCCTTACTACAGGATACGTACCCAAGGAATGGCGTACAGCAACAGTAGTCCCACTCCACAAAAATGGTGCCTCAACGGACCCGGGAAACTATCGCCCCATAAGCCTGACCAGCCTGGTCTGCAAAGCTATGGAGCGGATCATCATGGAACTCATAAACAAAGACATTGGGGACCTACAGACGCTAGATCCTACCCAATTTGGCTTTGTTAAGGGCAGATCCTGCCTCTTGAACCTGGTCGACTCCATCGAAACAGTCACCAAGGCCATAGATGAAGGGAAGGTAGTCCACACAGCCTACCTGGACCTCGCAAAAGCCTTCGACACCATACCCACCCAGGCATCATAAATAAGCTCTCCAGCTTAAATATCAACCCCTAGGTCATAAGATGGGTTGCAAACTGGCTCAAGAACAGCACCTACATGGTCAGAATTGCGGGAGCCATGTCAGACTCTAAACCAATTACAAGTGGCGTCCCACAGGGCTCAGTCCTGGGACCGCTCTTGTTTGGTATATATTTTTCTGAGGTACAGGCCAACATGGGAGGACTATGGCTGACCAAGTTCGCAGATGACTGCAAACTGGGTGCCATAATCGACTCTCCAGCTGACACAAGCATCCTCCAAAAGGGTCTCACAGAGATGGATAACTGGTGCCAAAGCCATGGCCTAAAGCTAAATGCCAAGAAGTGTATAGTCATCCCCTTTGGGAAAAACAAAGTGCCCATAAATTACCACATAGGGGGTAATCCATTAAGTACGGAGGAAGTAATTAGGGACCTGGGAACCCAAGTTGATATTAATCTCTCCTTTGACAACCACGTTGCCAAAGTGGTTAGAAAGACCTCCTATATAGCCCACCTTGAAAGGATTCACATCTAGATCAAGGGAGGTCATTGTGCCCCTTTACTCATCACTCACCCAGCCCATAATTGAATACAATGCCCCATTTAGGATGTACCTTACCCGACACCTGCAGCAACTGGAAAGACCCCAAAAGTACCTCACCAAGAGGATCAAGGGACTCAAACAAATGACCTATGCTACTCGGTTAAAGAAACTCCAGCTCTAATCAGTTGTGTACCACCTACTTAGAGGCAATCTGTGCCTGACGTATAAAGCCATGTCCAACCCAGAATTAATGGACATGCTCCACCTCAAAAAATCCAAATCCACTAGAGCTATGCGCTCAACGGACTTGAACCTCAACAAAGAAATTAATAGGACATGCTGCAGAGACAGATTTATAACCCAGAGGCTCCCAGCACTCTGGAATAGAATCCCAGTCCATATCAGACAGAGCCCCTCACTGACTCTCTTCAAGAGGAATCTTGACGAGTGGATGGGAGATCGTAGGTTTACCCCGGGGATCACTTCTGTGTCACTACTAGCCAGAGGCACAGTAAACTAACCTAAAAAAGGGCACAGTTAAACTCACTTTAAAGGGTGGTGAAAGCCAAACACACTCTGGCTAGGCTGATAAATGCCCTAGGGCATATAGCCTAGTATCAACCTATGAACCTATACGTTCCATGGCCTTGCAGACCAGGCTCGTCAGGCTAATAGATCAATAGTTCCTGGGATCGGTGGTGGCTCCCCCTTTATGGAGTGGGATAACTGTTGCTGTGTGCCATTCAGTGGGCACAAAGCCTGATGTGAGGCTATTATTGAACATGGTGCTTAAGTGGGGAGCCAGTTCATTCTGAAGTTTGTGTAAAACGCAGCCTGGGATGTTGTCCGGTCCCATGGATGCTGTGTTTTTGCCTTTAGAAAGTGCAGCTTTTACCTGCATAGTTGTGATTCCAGGGACTCTGCAGTCATCCTGTATAGATATTGGCCTTTAGGGGGTGAGGGCGGGTAAAGTTAGCACTGAACCTATCTGCCATGATGTTGGCAATATCAGTTGGTTCTGTAATTTTCATGCCATTGTGCTGTAACTCAGAGCAGATCTGGGTGTTGCCATTGAGATTTTTGACATAGCTATAGAATGCTTTGTGGTTCTCCTTAGAATTAGTGGCAATTTTGTTTTCGTAGCTAGCTTTTGAGGATCTTATAAGGGATCTCAGCTTCTTACTGAGGCTGATCAAGGAGCTCCTCCATTCATGGGATTTTACTCTCTTTTGCAACAGTTTTTTCCTTCTGCTGTACAGTTTGTTTATGGCAGGGGACCACCAGATTGGCTTCCTTTTTTGAAGGATAGCGTCTTGGTTCTGTTTGGGATAGCACGATCCATGCACTCATGTAAGTGCTTATAGAGTGTATTTGTGTAGGATTCAGCAGTTGTAACTGTATTGTCCATCTGCATGGGTGTCATGAAGTTCATCACTTCTGTCTTAAGAAGCATGAAGTTGGCTTTGGAGAAATTTTTTTACCATGGTTTCCTTAATGGGGGGTTGGGGCAGGATGTGGATATCAAGGGTGATTAGCTTATGGTCGGATCGGACCAATGAGGAGTTGATTTCAGGTGTGGAACACCGGTCACTCATGTTGGTAATGACTAGGTCTAGGATATTGTTGCCCCTAGTGTGGGTGTGGATAAGTTGATCCAGGGCATTGGAGTTTATGAATTCCAGAAAGTGTTGAGCTAAGGAGTTGGTACACAAGTAGTTTTCCCAGTTAACGGTGGGGTAGTTGAAGTCGCCCATTATTTGGGTGTTGATTGAACCCTAATATTTTCCAGTACATCAAGAAAAGAGAAGTGGGAATCCTGGGGCATGGTGGGGGATCTGTAGCAAGCTACAATTTGGATTGCAGTTTTGCCCAGAGTTAGTTGCACTTGGATAATCTCGTATGCATTATGCTGAGCAACTAGTCTGGAAGTGTGTTTATCCTTAATGAATATGGACACACCTCCACTTTTGGTGTTTTGGTCCAGGTTACATGGCCGAAAAGTGTGGTAGGAGTTATAGCCTGGTAGTGCTCTCTGGAGTTTTGAACTGCACAGATATCAATGTTCTCCATTTTAAGGAGTGCCTTGAGTGAGTGCATTTTGAGATTTAGACTTCTAGCATTGAGTAACATTACCCTCAGTTTTTGCTTGCCTGTTCCTGCTACGGTGGTGAATTTGTTATTTGAACCTTGCCTAAAAAAGGCACTATAGGGGCAGCAAGAGCCTTAGCCAGTATCCAGAATCCCAGGGGTGACAGGTGCAGGCCATCTGTGGCAAAGCATCGTGGTCTGTCGACCATGTCATCCCAAGCAGACAGATACCGGATGCCTTAGAATGACACCAGAAGCTTAGCCAATTGTTGAAGTCAATCATTTTATCCTTGTACTGTGGTATCATTCTGGGCGATGGCAGAATACTAATCAGGGCTAGGGTCATACCTGCCTGGGCTACAAGATCGGAGTGCTCTTCCATGTCTCTTTTCATGTAGTCCAGGGAGGTACTTCTCAGGTCATTCACACCAACATGGACAATGACAGAGTCATATTTGTACTTGTTGTGGAGTGACCTGAGTTCATGGGTTATGTGGCGGATCCTGGCACCCGACAAGCAGCTGACAGTAACCTTCTCCTTGTTTAGCCTGGTGAGTGGGACATCAGTGTGCCTGACTATAGAGTCACCTGTGACTAGTGTGTTGGGTACATTGTTTTGCCTTATTGGCTGTGATTGAGTAGCACACTGAGTCTGTGGGCTATGTGTCATTTGGGTTATGTTGGGGGATGGAGGTTGCTTGCGTTTCTGCTTTGCAGGTCTCTGTTGCTTAGACAGATTATTACTGAGAGCCTCCGCATATGTTTTTGTGTTACTGTGTGTGGATTTTGGTGGTGTAGATTTAGTGAGACTATGTGATGAAACTTCTCCTCATGACTGTCAAGTTCAGTCTTGGTTGGGGAGAGCTTTACCTCCAGTTTGGCTAGATAAGTCCATCTCTCACAGGTTGTAGTGTTGGATGGTAGGAGGAGAGGGTTGTCTGTGTACATGAGGCAATTTCTACATTACCTGAAGATGCCCAGATTCATCAGATACACAGGAGAGAACACTGGCAGCTGACCCTTGGACATGCCTGAATAAAAAACTATTTTCCTATAGATAAGTGAGGAAAGTGAGTACAAGAGCTGTTTTTCTCTAAGCAAGTGAGAAAAGTAAGTACAAAAACTGTTTTCATCTAGATAATGAAGAAGGTTGAGTGCTATAGTAATTAGTAGCTTATTTAGTAGTTACAAGTTCTGAACAAGTGCTCAGCACAAATAAGCAAATTTAAGTGCTAAAACTAAGAATCTGTATCTGCACTAGACGACTTACAGGACAGAAACAAGTGCAAATGCAGGCTTTCAAATCAGAAAGTTGAGAGAGATGGAAGAGATTGCCCAAATGGCCAATAACTACAATTTCTGGGCCAGAACCACTCCTTATGTGGTAGACAGGTTACCTACTGCTTACCACTCCCACTGATAAGCTAGAAGGCTTCCCTCCAACACAGAAAGGCTTGGGGGGGGGGGGGGGCACAAAAGCTTACATCCAGTTCTGGATACACAGGCTTACAGTTTTTTTTTTTTTTTTTTTTTACAGAAAAGTAGCAAAAACAGTAATAAAAACAATTCACATGCAGTGCAAGCCTGCACACTTGTGTATGTAGCAATATTAGACCAAACACAGTTTAAACCATGCAATTAAATTAAAATGGACTAAAAGCAAGTGCAGAAAGATTTTATTAGGTTACATAGAATGTGGTAAAGAGATGGGACGGGGGAGTGTCCCAGATCAAATCTACAGTGGGTCGGGCAACTGCAAAAGCCACCAAATTTAAACTACAATCCAAAAATAGGGAGGAAGGGTGGGTGGGATAAAACAGTTTCAACCGAGATCTAAGCAACAACTAACAGTACAAACTCTAAAACCAAAAAAATATACTCAGCTCTGTATATTTGCAGATAGATTGGAAAGCAGTGTCTCAGAACATGGAGACAACAGTTTCAACAGAGATCTAAGCAGCAATTAACAAACTCTAAAACCAAAAAAAATACTCAATTCTGTATATTTGCAGATAGATTGGAAAGTTCAGCCAGTTTTAAACCTTAACGTTTTTCACAGATGAGTGTTTTTACATATACATGCATTTATGTTCCCCTTTATAATCTTGAAATAATGAAATCTCGAATTTCAGTATCCCGAGACCATAAAGGCGAATTTTTAGAATAGAGAAAGTGCATAATCACAAATTCAAATATCTTGAATTCGCAGTTATGGCTTTACGCTTCTTTATGTGTGGTGTTTTGTGTGGATGGTGTATGGTGTTGTGTGTGGATCTGGGTGCAATTTAAGGTAAGCCAGTGTTTTGTAAGGGTTTTGGCTGGGAGTTTGAATGTATGTGAGTGTGTTTGTAAGTTGTACGTGTGGGTTAGGGTAGGCAGGTGAGTGTATGAGTGTGTAAGTGTTGGATGTGTTGCTGTTTGTGTGTGTGTGTGTGTGTGTGTGTGTGTGTGTGTGTGTGTGTGTGTGTGTGTGTGTGTGTGTGTGTGTGTTTGTGTGCGCGCAAGGGACTGTAGAATATCTGGGTGTGAGTTTGCTGTCTTTTACTGTTTGTGCGATCTCAGCGTTAGTATATATAAGTGTGGGGGGTGTAGGACGCAGCCCCCCACATGGTGGGTGCAGGGGGGCTTGCCACCCTGCTTATATGTAGTATAGGTGTGTTGGTTTGTGTTGTTGTGTTTGTGAATGTTTTGCTGTTTGATTTGTTATAGTGTGGGTAGGACAGTGTATGTGTTGTGTGGTGTATAGTGTGTTTATGTGCGATATTTTGTATTTCGTGGTTTTAGGATTTTGAACATTCGCCTTTATGGTCTCAAGTTACTGAAATTCGAGATTTCAATATTTTGAGATTACAAAGGGAACTATATATATATATATATATATATATATATATATATATATATATATTGTATATATATATATATATATATATATATATATATATATATATATATATATATATATATATATATATATATATATATATATATATATATATATATATATATATATATATATATATTATATATATATATTTTATATATATATATATATATTTGTTAATAATTATTTTAATGGCTGTTTAATTTTTTCATCTTTTTAAATGGTTCAGTTAGAATTATGTTACTGGTTATACAATCCTTATAATTGTGTGTGGGCTCTTTAAATGTGATACATTGGAAGTCACATGATGATGGGATGAGTTTTAAATATGGTGGAGTAGTCAGGTGTACTTCATCTGATGAAGTCTGTTTATCACAGACTTAAGTGCTAATTGTGGTTATTCTAGTGAATAAAGTTGTAGTTGTCGTTTTTGGGTCCTGCTGCTTTTTATTGTATGTTTTATTGTCAATCATGCATCAATTCCCAGATATTTTTGTACTACCTCTTTCTCACGTTCCTTTATATCACATTCCTGTCCCCGACTGATATTTTCTTAGTGCTCCATCTTTCCTGCTTTAAATGTTGCTTTTTACTTTTATCAAGACCAGAGGACATTCTTATATCATCTGAGAAAGTTTCTACCACTTGCAGTTGTGCTTTCAGTTCCTCATCTGATGAACTATACAGTTTTAAATCATCCACAAAAAGAAGATGAGAAGTCCTCACACAGCCAAATTGTAACCATGACCTAATCTGTTAATTAAGCAGCAAAGAGTCACCCTGTAATATTCCCCTTTGATTTTTTAGGGATAATAATTTGTCCTTTATTGTAACTTTCTGTGGAGTAATTTACAACTGCTTCATAGTGTCTGTAATGTAACTGATCGATTTAAGGTGTATCATATATATCCGTAAGCACTCCTTTATCCGTGCATGTGGGTTGCTGTCAAATGCTTTTTTATTTATTTTACATTTGTTGACCAGGATGGTCCAACTGGATACATGTCCATTTTCAGCAGAGACCCGGGGAGAAAAGCTCCACGTATCAAAACAAAACAGAGGCAGTAAATACATAACGAAGTTTTAAACACAAGAAATATATCAAATTATTAACATAGCATACAAACAGATAACATCTTTCAATATGTACAGACATACATATGTAATGTGGCATGGGTAGATTGCTAAACAGCAAATTGGGAAGGAATACTTATTTTAGTAGAGTTGTTAATCAGGATTTGAGCAACGGCAGAGCCAGTGTGATTTGAAGTAATTTTTGAGGCCTTTTTTTAAATAGGGGTAGCAAAGTTTCCTTGGTAAGGTTAGCAGGAAGTAGATTCCAAGTTTTACCAATTGAGTTGGCAAATAGAGCATCTCCAACAGAGTTGTTGGATTTTTGGATCAGTACCATTAGTTTATTAGATGAGCATAGTGGCCTAAGGGCACTATGGGGGCTGATAATGTTTTTAAGGGCAGGGGTGTTTTCAGGTTGGTGGAGGACTTTGTGCGCTACTATAAGCTGGTTGAAATGCAGAAGGGTAGGAAATTCTAACCATCTTAGAACTTTTAGGTTTCGATAATGATGAGTCCTATATGCCATGCCAGTAGCGAATCTAGCTATATGGTTGTAACAGCCCAATAATTTGTTGAGATCAGTTTTGGACAGGTTGGTGAGTACATGGGAGGCACACATAAGGGTAGAGAGAAGGTAGGAGTGTGCAATACCTGCCCTAGCAAGAGGGGTGAGGAAAGGTTTGATTTTGTAAAGGGAGCCAAGTTTTTTGTTAATGGACTTAATAGTATGATTAACATGCATATCAAATTTAAGGTTGTTGTTAATTATTACACCTAGTAGCTTAGTGTGGTCATCTGGGGAGATAATGGTGTCATTGTTAGATTTAATGGTGAAGAATGGAGGAGAGCACCTACGGGTAGGGGAGAAAAGCAGCAGCTTGGTTTTCTTAGGGTTTAGAAGCAAGCAGCGATTAGCCAGTTTTCTATGGTGTTGAACGTAGTCTGGGATAGGGACAGTGGGTGTGTTGGAGAGGAGGCAGAACATATCAATGTTGAGTCACCTACATATTGGATGCAAGTAGCTTTTGGGATGGATGTGTGAAGATCATTAAAAAGATAGAGAAAAGAAGGGGACCTGGTATGGAGCCCTGTGGTACTCCTAGGATTAAAGGCAGGTGGGATGACAGCTTATTCTGCCATATGACAGCCTGCTGTCTACCGAGTAGGTAGGACTGGAACCATTGTATAGCCTGATGGTCTAAACTGATGGATTTCAGGGTATTGAGCAGTATCTGATGATTGACATTGTCGAAGGCCTTTGAAAGATCTAGAAAGAGTGCTGAGGATAGTTTGTTGTTGTTACGATTAAGATTGATGACATTAGAGAATGATAAGAGAGCAGTGGTGGTACTGTGGAATGGCCTAAAGCCGTGCTGAGAGTCAGCGAGCAGTTTGTTTTGAGTAAGAAAGTTCCTGAGTTGTTTGTGGATGAACTTTTCCATGATTTTAGCTAGTGGTGACAGAATGGCTATAGGTCTAAAGTTAGACAGCTCTGGGGAACTACCTCCTTTATGGAGAGGTATTACATGTGAAATTTTCCATATTTGATGGGATGGTTCCCTCGGAAATGGATCTATTAATCAGGATAGAAATGGGGAGAGCTATTGCGTCTGCTGCTTTTTGTAGATATTCAGCAGGGAGGAGGTCGGCAGCTAATGTAGTAGGTTTTATTTTTTTTAAGTAGGGCCCAGATTAGAAGAGTAGGTACGGGTTGAAATCTAAAGGAGAGTTGAGCATTGAGTGGGTCAGAGCTAGGTGTGACAGCGCTGGAGTTTGAGCACATGGGAGTAAGATGGGTGAGTAGAGACTTGATAGTTTCAGTAAAGAAGGTATTGAAGGTGTTTGCAATGTCTACAGGAGATTTATCAAGGGCAGCTGATGGGGTAGGAGTGGTGGTACTGCCTGGGTGGAGAAGACTGTTTATTCCAGCCAAGAACTTTTGAGGTTTTTATTGTTATTTCTGTTAGAGGAGGGAGTAATAAGTTTTTTTTTGTCTAGAATGATAGATCTTTTAGTCTCATGCCTTAATTGTCGATATCTGACTTGGTCCAGTGGGGCTTTAGTAACATTCTACATGGCCCAGGCTTTGTTTCTTTGTATGATTTTGTATTTTGTATCTTTAGATAGCCACAATGCAACTTTTGTTTTGGCACGGATGGTGCGGGTAGGAGTGTGTACATTAAGGATAGCCAGGAATTTAGTGTTGAAGTAATCCACTGCCTCTTGTAATGGAAGTTGTTTCAGAACAGACCAATTACACGCTTTGAGTTCTTTTTAGAAGTTGTCGAGGTTAAAGTTCTTGACGTTTCTTATTGTTTTATAGGTGGGCTGATGGGGAATGTCAGCTTTAAACCTAATAATATAGGTGAGGCAGTGATCACTTAGATCATCAGGTAGTATCCCTGGCTTGTACATTTGAGGGTGGCCATTGATAAGTATCCAATCAAGGATACTATCTTTTTGTAATCTATTTATGCCATACTTAGATTATTTCCCTTTCACAATTCTCCATTATGATGTGTTCTGACAACATTTTGTTTTTATAACCATAAAAGATAGTTAATGTTTAAAACTCACACATACCTCTTATTGTCTACATGTTCCAACATATTTTCCTTGAATTTTACCATTTTAGTTTTGCTGAGCACCCTGTTCTTTTTTTCCTCAAACATTACCTCCCACAAACTGATATCATCCTTCCTTTCCCACCTCCTGCACTGTTCTTACTTACAATGCACATTGCTGGACATTCGCAGTGTTTTCATTACCCTGTGAGGCCAACACTATTTTGATGTAGTTCCAATCATTAGACCAGTCATCGAATATAATGCCTCGTTTGGCATGTACCTGACCAGACACCTACAACAGCTGTAGAGGCCACAAAAGTACCTCACAAAAAAGGATCCTAGGCCTTAAACACATGTCCTACATAGACAGACTCAAGAAACTTCAGCTGTTCTCAGTCTCTTATCGTCTACTTAGAGGTAATCTCTGCTGACTTACAAAGCCATGTCTGACCCAGCCCTACTTGAAATGCTACACCTAAAGAAATCCCAATCCCCCCGCACCACACGCTTCAGAGATCACAACTTCATTATCACAATTAACAGAACATGCTGGAGGGACAGGTGCATCTCCCAGACTGCCCATACTCTGGAATAAGCTTCCCATTCATGTCAAGCAGAGCACCTCGCTGGCCCTATTCAAGAGAAATCTTGACGACTGGATGGGTAACAGAAAGTTCACTCCAGGGATCATTCCAGTTGCCCTACTGGATAGGGGCACTGTGAACTAACATCAGGTGGCATGGTGCCTGGGCATTTTTTTTGGGCTAGGCTTGTAAAGGCTCCAGGGCCATTAGCCTAGTACACACCTATGAACCTAAATCTCTAGAATTCAGTAAAAAGTGAAACTAGACAGCCATACATCACTGAAACTACAAATGTAAAAATATTTTAAATATGTTTTAAGCACTTTCATTTTCTAAAAACGGAAAATGACTTAAGACAACTTTATAAAAGTTTTCACCTTCTATCAGCATGGTTTAGATTATCTTAAGTTATTTATTATTGTATGCCCTGCTTCAATAGTTCAGAAAACCAGATTAATTTGTAGGTGCTAGTGACAGCGTTGTATCGGAAGTAGTATACACTGTTGTTCGAGCATTTACCGAGTGGTAAAAACACAATAAGGTAAGTACTCTATTTCTTAATTTGGATTGACTGCTTAGATTGTGGAAATAACATGGAGCAGAAGTTAAATTAGCCAACCAAATCCATTGTAAGTGCTGGGGAGCACTCAGTCCCCACACCCCATGTATATACACCAAGTACTATGTTGTGAAACTGAACCATGAACTAGCCAGTGAAAAGTACAACTCTTACACTTTTTTTTATTTTTGAGTTTGCTGCTTAGCTTTACGTTATAAACCAAAAACAAGATATGCTGTCTTTCATTTTATTTGCTGCATATACATTTGACTGCATACTCGCACATTTGCACACACGCACATTCGCAAACTGACACTAGGCACTCGTGTGCACACTTATACGCATACTATGTATAAAATGGGAATGCAATACAGCAAACATCTTAGTAAAATTTTAATTTTTCTTTCACCCCAGTCTGACACTAACAGGATACACAGAAGATGATTTCTGGAATAGAATGGAAAAGCCTGCAGTTTCTTTATATATAAATACAGAGGCAAGCTCCAATTTACCCTCTGCTAATTATAGCTCCAAGCTCACATAATCCCCTGGTAAGGGGCACATTCCCTTACCCTAAGAGTTTTGATTGCAAAGACCTATCTACTTACTTTTGTGCAGCAGCAATACGGTGTTGTGTGCTACTAAAAGTTCTCAGTCTTTCAGGTTTCTATGATTTTACAACTCAGTGATGTCAGCAGTGGATGTTGTGGTTTCACTCAATGTTATGTTGTACTGATGTTCTCAAAGGGACTCATGTATATGTGTTTATGATGTTTATTTCAATCTAGTACCAGTGGAGTACAAAGAAGATTACTGCCTTTCCTTTTTGGGGGATTAATACTATTTCCAGATATGATTTATGTATCTTCACAACCATTTGTCTTCTCTATTTATTTGAAACCACTATTTTTGTCAGCTGTGTGAGACTGCAAAATTTTCATGGTCAGGGCATATGCCCTTTCCCTGGCATTGTGTGTTCATAGGTTCATAGGTAGGTACTAGGATATTGGCCCTAGGGCCTATATAAGCCTATCCAAAAATGTATCCTGGCTTTCGCCACCCAAGAAAATTATTTTCCTGTACCCCTGTTGAGCAGATCATCAGAAGAGATCCCTGGGGTGAATTTCCTATTTCCCATCCAATCATCAAGATTTTTCTTGAAGAGTGCTAATGAGGAGCTCTGTTTGACATAGATAGGTAGTCTGTTCCAGAGTATGGGAAGTCTCTGGGACAGGAATCTATCTCTCCAGCATGTACTGTTTATTGTGGTGACAAGGTTTAGGTCCCTAGAGCGTGTAGCTCAGAGGGATAGGGATTTCTTTAAGTGGAGCCTCTGGGTTTGACATACTTTGTATGTTAGGCAGAGATTGCCTCTGAGTAGGCGATATGCGATGGAGTAAAGCTGTAGTTTTTTGAGACGGTCTGCGTAGGGCATCTGTTTGAGGCCAGTAATCCTCTTTGTGAGGTATTTCTGTGGCCTTTCCAGTTGTTGTAGATGTCTTGTGAGGTACATACCAAAAGGGGCGTTGTACTTTATAATGGTTCTAATGAGTGATGAGTAGAGGGGAACAATGATCTCTTTTTTTTGGGATGAGAAACCTTTTGTAATGAGGTGAGCCACGTAGAAGGATTTCCTGACCACTGTGGCAATGTGATTATCAAAGGAGAGACTACTGTTCACCTGTGTCCCAAGGTCTCAGCACATTTTCTGCATTAAGTAGACTACCAGCTATGTGGTAGTTCATGGGTACAGAGTTTTTACCAAAGGGGATGACAATACACTTTTTGGCATTGAGCTTCAGGCCATGGCTTTGACACCAGGCATCTGTCTCATTGAAGCCCTTTTGTAGTATGTCCACATCGTTAGGAGTTTCGATTATGGCTCCTAGTTTGCAGTCATCTGCAAACTTTGTTAGTCAAAGACCTTCTGTGTTAGCCTGTACTTCAGAGAAATAGATACCAAACAGGAGAGGACCCAGGACTGAACCCTGTGATACTCCACTTGTCACTGGTCTGACGTCGGATTTGGAGTCTTCTACTTTCACAGTGTGGGTTCTGTCCATGAGCCAGTTGGCAACCCATCTTGTGACATAGGGATTTATACCTAGTTTAGTGAGCTCATCTATAATCCCAGACTGGGGGATGATTTCAAAAGCCTTGGCGAGATCTAGATAAGCTGTGTGAACTACCTTACCCTCATCTATTGCTTTGGTGACTGCTTCAGAGAAGTCAATCAGGTTTAGGAGACATGATCTGCCTTTTACAAATCCGACCTGGGTAGGGTCCAGAGTTTGGAGATTACCAATGTCTTTGTTTATGAGTTCCATGATGATACGTTCCATGGTCTTGCAGACCAGGCTCGTCAGGCTAATGGGGCGGTAGTTTCCGTGGTCTGTCATGGCTCCTCCTTTGTGGAGTGGGATAACCATCATGGTGCGCCATTCAGTGGGCACAAAGCCTAAGGTGAGGCTATGATTGAACATGGTACTTAAGTACGGTGACAGTTCATTATATAGTTCATGTGATGCCCCAACGCTGGCACAGTAATCAAGGAGCCTCAATCCTCACCACTGGCAACAGTGGGGGATGTGCACACTGGGGGGACAACAAGTACACACCCAGTTAAGTGCAATTTCCCTTAAGAGCACACAGAGACCACAGTCAGTCTGGGGCTGGTTTCTCCCTCTTTCTCCATATCCCCACTAAGACTCCTCACTGGCACAGCTATAGAACTGAGTCCTTAGCCAGGGTTCCAAGCCAAGTCCTCCAACACTCTTTCTGTCCAACCAGTGCTTTGTGTCCCTGCCCAAGCAGCAAACACACACACTGTTGGAGATTTGTTTCACACACACACACACACACACACACACACACACACACACACACACACACACACACACACACACACACACACACACCTGGGAAAGGCTGACACAGGTTTACTAGTTATGCCCACTTCTGTCCAGACTATAAGGTAGTTATCACTGCCACCAGAACCCTTTATCAGCTACTTTAAGGCCCTTAACAAAGGGTATCCAGTCCTACTGTGTAATGTTACTATTTATCCAAATGGTAGCCTGACCAAGAACAAGGCTATTAGGAGTGGCCTGCACAGTGGTACCAAATAAATATGCAAGTTCTCTCAGAGCTTAAATATGTCTCAAAAATATCAGCCACAAAGATAAGTTTAAATATATTTAATAATAAATAATAAAAGAACAAGAAAATACTCAGTAAATCATCACAGTAACTTCAAAGTTCAAAATCACAGGAAATATTTAAAACAACATTGCAGGACCATCTCAAATAAATACAGGAAACATCTAAACTAATATTTACTGTATTCCTTACTGGATATAAAAGAAATCACTGTTGCCTAGTTAACTTACTTACAGCAAGGCAAGACAGATTTGGTAAGTGGATGATTTCAGCTGATGCTGCCAGGTCAAAGACAAAATACAAAATGCACAATCACTCTCTTAAGTTAATATCTTGAATATTGCTGTTGGGATACTTGCAGGATGACATCACTTTTGTCATCTGACAACTTAACATAGTAACCCTCCCACCATACCTATTACACACAGAGTACAATCATAAAGTTTTCCTAATAAACAAACACATTAAAAAACTGATAAAACTAACAACCTCATGCATATCAAAACTAGCCCTAAGTGGAGACATCCACCCCAACCCTGGCCCTACCATCCCCAACCCCAATCCTCATAATCAGACTAGAAACCACAACTTATCCCATATCACAGCCAACAGAAAGCCAAGTGACTTCCTTCTACTTAGCCTAAATATTAGAAGTATATCCAACAAAGTCCATGAACTCCATGCCACCATAGACTTGTACTCCCCAGATAAAGTCATCCTGACAGAAACCTGGCTAAAACCTCACATTACCAGTGAGCAAATACTCCCTACCGGTTACAGCATACTAAGAGTAGACTGGCTAAACAAGAAAGGAGGTGGTGTAGCTATAATATTTAAACAGCATCTAAACATCCAGATCTTAAAATCATCAGCTACACAAATAGGTAATGAAGAAATAATATATACCAACCTCAAAATAAACCAAAACAAAACCATCAACATAATTGGATGCTACTTCCCACCTGGCCAAAACATCCCTCCACTAGAAAACCTTCTCAGCTGGTCTACCCACCATCTCCCCCAAGAAACTATAATTTTTATGTGATTTCAATATTGACTGGCAATCCTGTTCTGGCAACCATCCAACCCATCATGTAAACCTTCATGGCTTCACCCAACTAGTCCAGTCACCAACCAGGATAAATAAAAACTCCAGCAAGCCCACTACCCTGGATTGGCTACTAGTCAGTAAGAGCCCACAATCATATGTAACAGGCTGCTTATCAGATAGCCTCAGTGATCACTCCCCAACATTCCTACTCAAAAAATACTTATACCAAGCTAAACCTGTCATCTACCATCAAATACGTACAAAAACTAAACTTTAACCCACTCACATTCATCTCATCCCTCAAATAATGTAACTGGCATCCTCTAAAGTACCTTAGTCTTGATGACGCAGTTGAATATTTTTAATACTACCTTCCTGAGCATCCTTAATTAGCATGCCCCCATAAGACTTTCCAGAACCAAAGCACAACCCTCCCCATGGCTACAGAAAACCACTAAGTCAGAAATGAAAAACAGGGATAAAGTCTGGGAGCACTGGCGCAAAACCAAACCCCCCCTCAACTAGATAGAAATTCCTAGAACTACGCAATAGAGTCAAAAAGCTAATAAATCAGGACAAATTCCAATACTACCAGTCTGCCCTAGACTCCTCCCAACACAGCCCCAAACAATTCTGGTCCTCCATAAACTCCATCCTCCACCCAGGTGAAGTCAGTACCCCTCCTCCTAACATCCCTCACTCCTCCGAAAATATTGCTACCTCATTCTACACACACTTCACACAAACCATACTATCACTAGCTAAACAACACAAGTCCCCTCCCCTCCAACCCATACCTTCAACTAGTAATCTCCCCACTGCCTTCTCTTTTTCTCCTGTACCTACCTCCAACATAAAAAAACTCTTAACTAAACTTAAGCCCACCAAATTAGCAACAGACAAACTCCCAAGTGAATACTTATAAATCGCAGCTGATTCTCTGGCCTACCCAGTATCCATCTTGATTAACCAATCTCTGTCAGAAAGTTACGTTCCCACACTGTGGAAAGTATCACATATAATTCCACCCCACAAAGGCGGCCCCTCCACAGAACTAATCAATTACCGCCCCATAGCTATTCTCTCTCCACTCTCCGAAATACTAGAGAGATGCATACACTCTCAGGTCTCACAGTACCACCTTACTAACAACCTCCTTTCCAATACTCAGCATGGTTTCCGACCAAACCATAGCACCGCCACTGCCTTGCTCTCCTTTACTAACACTATCCTTCAGCATAAAAACAATTTCTATCTCTCCTCTGCTACTTTCCTAGACCTATCTAAAGCATTTGATATGGTCCCACACAAACAACTCATCTCTGTCCTCAATAACCTATCCTTCTCTCAGTCAGTCACCAACTGGTTTCAGAGTTACCTGTCTGACTGCCAACAATCCACTGTATGGCAGAATGACATATCTCCCCAACTACCTGCCTCCATAGGGGTTCCCCAAGGATCCATCCTTGGACCCCTACTGTTCTCTGTTTTCCCCAATAATCTAGCCTCTGCCACCAAACATGGCACACTCATACAATACGCAGATGACTCAACCATCATCTGCTCAGCCCAGTCCCTACCCAAACTGCAAAAAGTCACACAGGAAGCCTTTTCCTCTGTTGACACTTAGTTATCCAATGCCCAATTAATACTCAACCCAAACAAAACTAAACTGCTCATCTTCCAACCCTCCAAACATACTCAAAACAACTCTCATTTTAACATCACAGCAAAAGACAACATCACGATATACCCAACTGAACACACCAAATTGCTAGGAGTGGGAATAGACAATAAACTAAAATTTGACATTCACATATCCATGACCATAAAAAAGTCCACAAAAAGCTAGGAGCGTTATACAGAAATAAGCAACTTTTCACCAAAGCAGCAAAGATTTCAATAGCAAATTCCCACCTTATCTCCACCCTACTTTATGCCTCTCCAATAAATACCAACCTAAGGCAATGCGATCTAAACAAGCCAGAGACCTGCTACAACAAAACTGCCAAATTCACCACAGGGGCATCCTACCGTAGTTACCACTGTCTCTCACTTGCTGAACTGGGTTGGCTTGAACTCCCTCACCTCCTTCAATGGTATCAACTCTCACTCATCCACAAACTAGTAAACCATCCACTAAATGTTCCATCCTTCCAGAATCTACTCCAACCCTATCGCACCACCAGACCACTAAGATCCAGCACCAAAAATCACTTGCAGATCACTAAAGCCAATAACTCTGCTGGTGAAGCACTATTCTTTTGCGCCATAGCCAAATTGTGGAATTCCCTCCCACCCACAATTACCTCAGTACCATCATGCACCCACTTCAAAACTTTACTAAAAGCGCACCTAAAAACATGCTGGCTATGCCCTTGCAACTCCCACTCTAATATCATCCACCCCATCCAACCACTACCTTTCTTTCCACCCCACTAACTACCTTGATTATAGCAAGCTCAGATGCTCATAAGCATAGTACTTGTTATACAGCAGGAACTTCTTATTGTAACATTTCTTAATGTCTGTTATGTACTTCGCAGATAAAGATTCTAGTTGTTTACTGATGTACTATGTTCTTCATCTGTAAATATGCTTGTAATTAATTGCTATGTTAAATTGTTAATTGCTATGTAATCCAATGTAACTACTGTCTGTTTATTTTAACTGTGGAGATTTTCTCCCCGGGCCTCTGCTGAAAATGGACCTACATCCAGTCGGACACTCCCAGTCAACAAATGTAAATAAATAAAATAAAATAAATAAATAATCTGACTATCCCAGGTGAAAACCCCCATTGCTAGAAACTGCCAGCATTTAGCATCTTCCTGTGAAAAATATATATCTGTCAGATCTTTGCAACTGTTGGAAGATATAAAACAATGCAGAAGGCTCCCAAGTTTTAGACATCCTGTCTCCTTGCTGCATTGAAACCATCTCTTTTATTACGTGGATATGAAGCAATTTAATTTCAACTATTTTCCCTGAAGCTTTGCAAGTTAACCTTCTATGTTCCAGTTTCCACTGTTAAAATATATACATTTACACAGCTACAATAGTGTATATCCATTTCTGTTCTCTTCCAGTAGGATACACTATGGATACATCTTTTAGCTCAGTACTGTACAAACCCTTTTCACACACTCTTCTGTACCAGCAGTTTGATATACACATAACATATAGTTCTAATACATTTGTAACACAAGCATATGAATCATGTTGACATTCACAACTAACATATAATCATTTACAAAATTCCAGACAGCTGTGCTGGCAGTGTCTCCCTCTGTCACACTTCTATATAAATCATATTAATATTCACAAATGATATATAATTATTTACAAAATTCCAGATAGCTAGGCTGGCAATAGCTCCTTTTGTGACATTGTACAGTCTGGATTTAGCATATATAACTTGTAGGGGGTGTGGGGGTGCAAGTGGGCTTGCTCACCTGCCAAAAAAAATGAAGTTATGTACTCACCATAACGTTCCACCTGTGTTGTTCATTTTCATTCTTTTTCAACACGTGGGTTCAGATCCAACCCTGAGATCAGACTCGGCCTCTTTTTATGGCTCGTGGATCTGAAAACTCTCAAGCTCCTCCTTTACCCATAATGCATCGTGTTCACTGACCTTTATGCTAGTTAGAAACTATGGAACAACAATTATATGAGAAACCAATATCTGGAGCTCAAATGCAGGAACATAGGTTCACTTAGTATCTTCTTATTCTTCCCGCAGTCACAAATAAAATGGTAGGAGGTTGAAGGGAGGGGAGTTGAGATAGAATGAAAATGGACAACACAGACGGAATGTTATGGTGAGTACATAACTTCTTTATCTGAGTTGCAAATTTTTATTCATTCCTCAACAAGTGGGACAGAGTCCCCAGCTACATGAATCCCAAGTGGATTCTACGCAAGCTTATTCCTGAGCACAGTTGAGCCAAAGGCTGCTCTTCCCCTGGATATCAGGTCCAACTTGTAATGGTATGAGGATTAGCCCAAGTTGCAGCAGCACAAATATTGTCCATGGAAGATCTATATAAAATAACTGATTAAGTTGCCTTAGACCTAGTTGAATGAGTTCTCAAAGATTTTGGCAAAGATAACCCCAACTTGTTGTAGACAGCAGAAATGCAATTAGTTAGCTACTTGGCTAAATTAATTTGGGAACTGGCTTGCCTAGTTTTGATTCCAAAAATGAGACAAATAATTTATCTGATTTTCTGAATTTTTCCATTCTATACAAATAGAAATGTAACTGTCTGTGAACTTCCAATAAGTGTAACATGTATCCTCCTTTGCTCAAGAAACTTGGAAAGAAAACCGGAAGATTGATAGACTGTTTGATACTGGATTCTGCCACCACTCATGAGGCAATAAAATGGATGTGCTCAGCCTGTCTGCTATCACACTGGATTTCCCTAGAATGTGTGTTGCTATCAGAAATCGATTGGATGAGATCATCCACTACTACACTCTAAGAGCTTCTCGATCCAAGGGTTAAGATCTAGTTCCTCCTTGTTTGTTAATGTACCAGACCACTGATATATCATCCATCTAAATCGCAATAGTCCCTGAGGAGAGACAGTCTTGGAAGGCCTGCAAAGCTAGATCAACTGCTCTCATTTCCAGGACATTGATATGCGTGTTGGCCTCTTCAGGGGACTATGTGCCTTTGACTATCTTTCCCGAGAAGTGACCCCCCACCTGACTTGGGAAGCATCTGTAGATAATATGGCCAAGGAAGGATGAAGGGAAAGCCTTGTAAAATCTGATCTGTGTGAATCCACCACAAGAGATGATTTTGGCATGCCTGAGTTATTCTGATCTGGGTGGACAAAGGCTGGTATAGAAATCACAACTGAGTCACTAGGGTCCATTGAAGAATTCTCATATGATATCTTGCTATCTCACATGATATCTTGCTAATGGATCCAAAACTATCGCAGCAAACACTGACTGTAAAGCCTGGAGAATCAATTGAGCTGAAAGTGAATAATTTTGAATTATCCTTTTGACTTGAAATTGAATAGTCTGTACCTTTGGTAAGGTAAGGGAGGCTGTCACTGATACTGCATTGAACTGAGCTCCTATGAACTCTAATACTTGTGAAGGTTCTAGCTGTGATTTCTTGTGATTGATGATAATTCCCAGGTAGAAGTACAGTTGGAGTATATACTCTCATGTTTTTATCAGTAGATGTCTGGTCGGAGCAGTTATGAGCCAGTTGTCCAAGTAAGAAAACATCCAGAATCCCTGTAGTCTCACATGGGCTTCTACCACTGCCATGCAGTTGGTGAACACCTTGGGGGCTGTGGTGAGGCCAAAGAGCAGAATTCTGAATTGGTAATGACTGGCTGGTAGCGAGAAGCATAAGTATCTTCTGGATCATTTGTTCATTTTTATGTGGCAGTACGTATCGTGAAGATCCACTGAGCACATCCAGTCGTCCTGGTAGAGGAAAGGCAAAATGGACTGTACCGTGACCATCCAGAACTTTGTGTTCAGAATACTGAGATCTAAAATTGGTCTCCAATCTTGTTTTCTATGGGACTAAAAAGAATCTTAAGTGTGTTCCAGATTCTCTCTGTCTGGGGGCACTTCTTGGATAACTCTTTTTTTTCTAGCAGCTTTTTTATTTCTTGTACAGCTTCTAAACCTCTGACTGGGTGGAACATTGGGAATTTTGTTTATCATTAAGGGGGGGGGGGGGAATGGTATTATATAACCTCTGGAAATAATCCTCTGTACCCATGTATCTTTTGTATTCTCTAGCCAGACTCTCAGGTGCAGGGATAGATGACCCCTTACTGCCTCCAGAGTTGGACAATCAAGCCTCCTTTTAAGAGCAGTGGTAGGTCTGTCAGAGAATGTGTCCCTAGATCCTTGGTTCTGTGTGAATCCTCTGCCATGTAGGTGGTGACTTCCATTAGAGTTACCCCCTCTATTCCCGGGGAACTATCTTCACATGGATCATGGAAAGGACACTAGGACTTTCTAAACCACATTTTTTGACCAGATCGCTGATTCTTAGAGAAGGTTCTTTGAGGGGTCTTAAAATGTATGCCCATTGCAGACAGGGTCTTACCATCCTGTTAACACCTGGATAGTGTGTCTTTAACCTTGCGGGCAAGCGAAGTAGTTCTGTTAAAGGGAGCATTGATGAAGGAGGACTTGAAGGGCTCCACAAAATCATACAGGCACATCCAGGAGTATCTCCTAATGGAAATACCTAAGCCTGCTGCCCTTGAGGTACCTTCAGCTGCATGTGAAATTAGCCTCATGGGTGAATTTGAAATGGACTATAGGGTAGCCAACTGTGAGGCAATAGAGGTCTCAGCCTTAGGAGTAATGGTCGTGGAAAGGGATTTAGAGAGTTTGTTTGCCATATTTCAATGCAACCTGATACCCAGACATGCCCTCACTAAGTACTTCAGCGCTTATTGCAAAAGCAGTAATGCTAGCATTCCTTTATGTACATTCTTGCTATCACTGCCTTTCTGCAGTCTAAAAGGACCATAGCTATTATTTATTATTGTTTTAAAATGTTAAACGGAGCTAATCACTTAATTGATGCAAGAATCAGGGACCAAGTGATGGCAATGTGTCAAAATCAGGAACATGTTCATTTAAGTTTTAGTATAATTCCCTACAAAAGCTAATAGGACAGCAAGGTTTGCATCAACTTGCATTGTGTCAAGAACTCCAAAGCTCTCAGTGTCTGACATTCACTTGAAAATCAAACATTTGAGAGGGGCAGACTGAAAATATGAGGCAAATCAGGAACAGTTGAAACTTGAGGTGTGTATAACATAAATGAATGCTGGTGCTACTGCTTTTGTGCTCACTGCAGAAGTGTTCGGTGTAGTGCTGTCCCCTTAAGAAGCTGTTATGTATTACTTCCACTTCTGACAAGAAGAACCCCCCATACTTTCTACTTTGACAAGACATGAAATGTGCTCCCTCCAAATATTTTGTTCATCGGGTGCCAGTTCAAATATATTTATAGAGAGACCTGGATGACCTAACTACTTTTCCAGGACATATACATATTTATTTTATTTTATTTTATTGTTAACTCTAATTGTGATAAACTGAATGGAAAACATAAGTTTTGCATAAGCATGCAATTTCTGAACATGGCTGCAATGGCTGATGTACTCTGTTTGGCAATTTTTTCTGCAATAAGTTAATTTTTGCATTACTACCAAGCAACTTAGACTTCAGAATGAGAATACATTTTTTTCTATAACTAGTTTCAAAAGACAGTAGATGAACCATTTGAGTGACACTGGGTATAAGCCATTTTGTGGCATAGGTTGCTTGCGAGGCTTTTGTTGATGGTAAATGTAGCTAAAGCCATATGCATAACACATTTTATATAACTTTATTTTTTGATTAATGGTTTATCCATCTGGGTTGTGACCTGTGTCCAGTGGAGGCTGAGGGGTAAAAACTCTAACAACAAAACATATAGGTTTATAGGTATTTATTATGTTACTGATTTGTGAGGATCTTTGGAAACCTAGCCATATATTCCAATGAAGTGTTTAGCTCTTACATTTTATATACAAACTGAGGGCTAGAAACTCCAACAGCAAAACATACAGGTTTATAGGTATTTATTGTTTTACTGATCTGTGAGGATCTTTGGAAACCTAGCCATATATTCCAATGAAGTGTTTAGCCCTTACCTTTTATATACAAACAACCCGCAGACCAGTAGGAGGTTTAGAGGTTCATAAGGCATATACTAGTCTAATGACCACTTTAAAAGTCTAGCCATGAAACCCAAACATTTAGAGTAGTATTCCAGTCAAAGTGCATAATTTAAATGAATCTGTTTGATTGCCCTGTTTGGAGTATGGTATCACTGCTACAATTGCTAGTACTCTTTCAATACAAGTATCTGATTTGGAACTTTTCTCCAGGGGTCTGCTGCTGAGAGGATGAGAGACATGCAAGTATACAACTAACACAAACTACATAAAGCAATAGCAACAGAAAGTACTGGGTGACATCAGAGGCTTGGGAGGTCATTGTTAAGAAACCAACAACTGTTGTAAAGCTTAGCATTAAATACCATAAGTTCAGGTTATGCTAGAGAGAATAACTATGCAAAGATAACCACATGAGCAGCCAGACATTTTAAGAAATTGATAGATTGGCCTAAACTCTGGATTGATGTGTGTGCTTTTTTTTTCCTGGAAAATCCTATTCAGAAGTGAAGAGACATATGAGGGAACAGTTTTAGTGGCACACCAGGCTGTGATTTGTTTGATGTCTATTGTCATGCAAAGTTGACTAAATAGTTCAATCTAGCCAAGCTGGAAATGTGAGACTCTAGCCCACTGAAGGAGGGGGATGAGAGGAGTAACTTGGCCAGGAATTGAAACTTGCAAAGCTGCTCCTTGTGAAAAGTCTTTTTTTTTATCTCAGTAACTTGTTGACAGTTTTGCAAGCTTCTTTCAGAGAATGCAAAATACATCAATAGGAACAACATTTGTAAAACTCAGTGCAGACCAGTAAATGACACATGAGCTGCAGACTCTCAAACTTGGCAATTTTTTCAGGTGTTCCATTGTAAGTGAACAGAAGTCTAGTCTGACAACAAATGGTAGGGCCATTGATTCTCACAATCTGTGAATTATGGGACAGATTTAGCTTTCCAAAGGAATCACAATGTCTGCCCCCATGAGGGCAGACAAAAGTAAAAAAATAAATAAATAAAGTTAGGAATGAGTACTTATTTTGCTGCAGGCAGCTTTAAGAGGTGCAGTAAATCATGGCAAGATAAATAATATAGTTTTTTTATTTCATCATTTGCCTGTAGTGGTCCTTTAAGTGGTTTTGATCTTGGACATACTGGATTACACATTGAGTGCCAGCAGAGGTGAACATGGCCCTATTCAACTTGATGAGGCACTAACTATATTGTTTTCTGGCTTGACAGTGATTTTCATTTCATTGAATGCGAGGTTTAAATGCTGAGCTGTTTAAGATGTCTTAGTCATTTCGATGTATGTATGTATGTATTTGAATGTGTTAATTAGTGTAATCTAGCCATGCATTCATCACAAGGTAGTGAATTTAGACATTGTCTAGGTGCAGCCTGTGGAGAGACAAGGCTTGGCTTAATTATTTGGGGGTGGGTATGCTGTTATATTAAATGATACACATGTCACTTTCTACAAAATTTCTCTCAGTTGTGGAACTCAGTCATAATGGAAGGTTGGACAAGAGATCAGTACAGCCTTTTTTAAATTAGTACCTTTTTAAGAGTTTTACCTATATAATCAGTTTGTCCGATGCCTTCCTTAGTCTTCTATATTTTGTGCTGCTGCAGGTATCTTTTTTTCTTTAGCAAAGATGTTTACCCTGTTCTCAATTGCATCTGACATATCTGAGACAAACATTAGTTCTGGTCCCAGAACAGACTGCTGTACCCAACTGGTCAGTTCACTTATCCCTGACATTATCCTTCCCACTACATCCTCCCTTGTCCTCTACTGTCCTCCTCTATCCTACCACTGAAGAGTGCAACAGTTCAGATCTCTTTCAGGAAGATTTTAAAGGGTGATGCAGTGGTGCAGCGGTTAATGTCACCTCTTAGCAAGAGGTTCTCCAGTTCGATTCTCGGCTGGGGTGTCTTATGTGCAGAGTTTGCATGTTCTCCTTGTGTTTATGTGTGTTTCCTCTGGGTACTCCAGTTTCCTCCCACATTGTAAAGACATGCATCTGGAGCGTTTCTTCCCGGGCCTCTGCTGAAAATAGGCTCTGTCCTAGCTGGACTTTCCCGGTCAACAAATGTTAAATAAATAAAAAAATAAAAAATAAAAAAAAAAAATAAAGGGCAAATCCTAATGTTTGAGTTACATGCCACCAAACTTGTGAGCTTCTTCATTTGATCACTGCTGAAGTAGCCTAACCTATGTGTTATGTTCTACCAAGGACATAACAGCCCACCAGCTTCAAAGCTTTGGGACAGCTTCCATGTGCCCAAACCATTTATCAGGTTTATGAGCTGACTAACAGTCAGATTTGAGCATCACAACCTTCAGAGCTTTCCTGCTGCCAAAGAGAGCACTCCACTCCTGGCTTTCAAGGATCGACACTCTGCTATTGCTGTTGTTTTGGTGGTAGATATCTTCCTTTTTTTCTTTTTAATACAGAAAACTTAGTTTTATTATAAAATATTTATATTTTAGCTAGGAAAGGTGTTTTATTGACTATGTGACTTTTGTTCATATTTAAACAAGAGCATTACTTTTTTCTTTTCTGCGGCCACGGTGGTGCAGTGGTTAGCATTCCCACCTCACAGCAAGAGGTTCTCCGTTTCGATTTCTCGGCTGGGGTGCCTTCTGTGCGGAGTCTGCATGTCCTCCCTGTAGTCGCGTGGGTTTCCTCCAGGTGCTCCAGTTTCCTCCCACATCCCAAAGACATGCTGTAGGTGGATTGGACACTCTAAATTGGTCCTAGGTGTGAATGTGTGCATATGTGTGTGTGCCTTCTGTGGAATGTTGGGCGCCGGGCTGGCAACTCGACACCGTAAAACTCCACTGCCAATCATGAGTGGACAGGAGATCCGTTGTGGTGACCCCTAACTGGGAAAAAGCCGAAAGAAGAAGAAGAAGAAGAAGAAGACTTTTTGTGGCTGGTAACAGTGTGAGTATAAATGACTGTCATGATTTGCTATCAGTGTCTAGAATATTGTAGTAAGTTTTACAGACAATGGCTATATTCTATTGTTTAAGTTATATGTAGATTTTGTGCAAGTCATTTGGAGAAGCAGTCAGCTTTGTAGAAGACAGCTGCTAGCAGAATTAATGGGACTTGTTTAGACTACATACTTGCAGAATACAGGTAAGTGAACATTTTTATGTTTTGGTAGATTGTTATTTAAACTGTGAATAACTGGGATCTTGTGTTTGGTGTAATTACTAGAAAGTTTTAAATCAAAAGTATGTGTTTGGTGTACTTATTTCCATGTTGTATGGTTTAGGTAGTGTAAAGCTTTGTATTGCAGGTTTAATTTTTTGTACTGGTTCATAGTTTTATTCCACTCTGTGTGTGCAGTTATTTTGGTGTGTGCATGTGGAGGAGTGTTATTTATTATGGTAACTGGCTATTTTTCACCGATTGCTTGGGAGTCTGGTTTTGCAGGGGGTGTACCATATTCTTCTTGCTTTGCTCTGCATGATTCTGAGAGTTTTAATGTGTCTATTTTTTCACAATATTTATTGTATTTTCCTTTTGTGGACAGTGAAAATAAGTTCAGAATTAGTTGCTGAGGGGTTGTGAAACCTGAGTTCTGACGTTGCCTCTGTGCTGTATATAGGTTTTCCTGCTGTCTCAATTGAAGCAGCGGTCCGCTTCACACAAAATCATGGCTTCAGTAATACATCTTGGCATACACTTACAAGCCTACTGAAGGATGCTACAGGTTAGTGTACATTTTTATGTTTTGTGATCTTTTTTAAATTCTCTTTAGTTATTTAAGCAAACTCTTGAATTTTGGGATATATTTTGTAGGAAGAAGAAATAAGTATGAATGGTGTATTCGGTGTATTTTTGTGCCATTATAAACCATGTTCAAAGAATGCCTTTATAAACGCATTCTATGAACACCTTCAGGAATGCATGGATCATGCGATCCCAAATAAAACCAAGACCCAATCCTCCAAAGGCAGACGTCCTGTCTGGTGGACCCCAGCCATAAACAAACTATACAATAGAAGGAGGAAGCTACTAAATGATAGAGCAAAATCCCAAAAAGGGAAGGCATCACTGATCAGTATTAGCAAAAAACTATGGGCACTCATAAAATTGTCTAAGGCCAACTTCGAGAGAAAAATTGCACAAGACACTAAGGATAATCACAAGGCTTTCTTTAGTTATGTTAGGAACCTGGGTGGTAATTCCCAGATATGCTCAGAATTAGTCCAAAATGACAAAAAGTACACTGAACCCACAGACATTGCCAACATCCTAGCTGACAGGTTCAGCGCAAACTCCCACCCCCACCAAAAGGGCAAATATCTATCCCAGCAGAGTGCTGCCCCCCTGACATCTCAGATGCTCAGGTAAGAGCCGCCCTCTCCAAAGCAAAAAACACAGCATCAATGGGACCAGACGGTGTCCCGGGCTGCGTCCTACATGAACTCCAAGAAGAGCTAAACCCAAACATAAAACTACTGTTCAATCTCAGCCTTACTACAGGATATGTTCCCAAAGAGTGGCGTACAGCAACAGTGGTCCCTCTCCATAAAGGTGGTGCCTCAACGAATCCTGGAAACTATCGCCCCACAAGCCTGACTAGCTTGGTCTGCAAAGCTATGGAAAGGATCATCATGGACCTCATAAATAAAGATACTGGGGACCTACAGACACTGGATCCTACACAGTTCGGCTTTGTTAAGGGCAGATTCTACCTCTTAAACCTGGTTGATTTCTTTGAAACAGTCACCAAGGCGATTGACGAGGAGAAGGTGGTCCACACAGCCTACCTGGACCTCGCAAAAGCCTTCGATACAATACCCCACTCGGGCATTATAGATAAGCTCACCAGCTTAAATATAAACCCCTATGTCACTAGATGGATTGCAAACTGGCTCAAGGACAGAACCCACATGGTTAGAATTGCTGGAGCCATGTCATACTGCAAACCAGTTACAAGTGGTGCCCCACAAGGCTCAGTCCTGGGACCTCTCTTGTTCGGTATATATTTCTCAGAGGTACAGGCCAACACGGAAGGACTGTGGCTGACCAAGTTTGCAGATGACTGCAAACTGGGCGCCATAATCGACTCTCCAGCCGACACAAGCATCCTCCAAAAGGGCCTCATAGAAACAGACAACTGGTGCCAGAGCCATGGCCTCAAGCTAAATGCCAAAAAGTGTATAGTCATCCCTTTGGCAAAAACAAAGTGCCCACAAATTACCACATAGGTGGTAATCCATTAAGTACAGAAGAAGTAATTAGGGACCTGGGGACCCAAGTTGATAGCAATCTCTCATTTGACAACCACGTGGCCAAAGTGGTTAGAAAAACATTTTATATAGCCCACCTAATCATGAAGGAATTCACATCTAAATCAGGGAGGTCATCGTGCCTCTTTACTCATCCCTCATCAGGCCCATAATTGAGTACAATGCCCCTTTTGGGATGTACCTTACCAGACACCTGCAGCAACTGGAAAGACCCCAAAAGTACCTCACCAAGAGGATCAAAGGGCTCAAACAGATGCCATATGCTGCCCGGTTAAAGAAACTCCAGCTCTACTCAGTGGCATACCGCCTGTTCAGAGGCGATCTGTGCCTCACGTATAAAGCCATGTCCAACCCGGAATTAATGGACATGCTGCACCTCAGAAAATCCAAATCCCATCGAGCTCACGCTCGAGAGACTTGAACCTCAGCACTGAAATAAATAGGACATGCTGGAGGGACAGATTCATAACCCAGAGGCTCCCTTCACTCTGGAATAAAATCCCAGTCCAGGTTAGGCAGAGTCCCTCATTGACTCTCTTCAAGAGGAATCTTGATGAGTGGATGGGAGATCGTAGGTTTACCCCGAGTATCACTTCTGTGTCACTGTTAGACAGAGGCACAGTATACTAACCTCGAAAAAGGGCATAGCAAAATAAATTAAAAATGGGTGGCGAAAGCCAAACACATTCTGGCTAGGCTTATAAATGCCCTAGGGCAGATAGCCTAGTATGAACGTATGAACCATGTTTAGTGTAGAAGTAATAGGCTCATAGGTTTATTGTAGACTACTGACCTCCAGGGTCTTTACAACCCAGTTTAGTTTTGTCCTCGAGTTCCTTAGATACCTATATGGTGGGGCATTTTAGTAAAGAGGTAACTAAGGTTTATGAGGGGGGATATGTTAGTTGGGGATTGTTGCAAATATGGAATATATTGTAAATAATATGTTGTAAACTGTGTTATACATAGAGTGATTTGTAAATGGTTTTGTGTTAGAACAGTTGCTAGAGTTCTGTTAAAAATAAATAATCTTGATATATGATGTATTAAAAGGGGAGCAAAATGTGTTAATCATATGAACTGTCAGGGTGATGCACAGACACATTACTTATAATACCCTGGGCATTATAGACTGCTAGCATTATAAAGAGTGAAATCCCTTCATGTTAATATATTCCATACCATCTACATCTGATTGATCCTTGATAGTAACATGTGTGCAATCTATACTTCCTGTGACCTCAGAGAAATGGACAATGTCATAAAATAGTCTGTACACTATTGGTTCTCTCTTCCCAGCTCTCCTGAGCAACCATTTATGCTCTTACACATAATTTGTCTGTACCTTAGGGCATCTGTAAGCTGTCCCTGTCCATAAGGGTCACAGGTGACAAGCCAGGGATGAATTTGCAATTTCCCATCCATTGGTTCAAACTGCATTTGAATAGGCTTAGGGAAAAGCTTTGTTTCACATGAAAGGGGAGTCTGTTCCAGAGAAGGGGTAATCTCATGAGACACACACCTATCCCTGTTTTGTTTGTCATAGATGAGGTTTAAATCCTTAGATCAAGTAATTCTAGTGCTGTTTCTTTTGATACTGTATAACAGGTCCAACAGGGCTGGATCAATGAATGCCTTGTAGGTTAGGCATAGATCATCTCTCAGTAGTCCGTAGGAGGCCAAGTACAGGGAAAGGGTTTTGAGGCAGTCTGCATAGGACATGTTATTTACACCCTGTATTCTTTTAGTGAGCAAGCTTTGTAGCTGCTCCATCCATTGCAAATACCTGGTCAGGTACATGCCTAAGGGTGCACTTATTGGTCTAGTGAAGGCTGAGTATAGTGGAACTATGATCTTATTAGAACCTGATGGCATGCCCTTACTTATAAATTGTGATACATTGTAGGATTTTCTCACCACCATGGACACATAGTGATCAAAGTTTAGGTTATTATCAACCTGAGATCCCAAGTCCCTTACCACTGGGTCTACTCTTAGGGGAATGTTATCAATGTTATTATTTACAGGGATGGTTCTTTCCAAAATATATAATTATGCCTTTTTTACACTGAGCTTTAGGCCATGGTTCTGGTACCTTTTTTTTGTCTGTTTCAGACCCTTCTGGAGGATATCTACAAATTTTGGGGGTTCAATGATTGCACCTAGCTTGCAGTCATCTGCAGATTTGGTCAGCCAAAGGCTCTCTACATTTGTCTTGACTTCATAGGTAGGTACTAGGCTATCTGCCCAAGGGCATTTATAAGCCTAGCCAGAGTGTGTCAGCTTTCGCCGCCCCATTGATTAATTAACTGATCCTCTGTCAAGCAGAGCCAATGAAGTGATCTCAGAAGTATATTCTGAACAGAAGAGGTCACAGTACCAAGCCCTGTGAGACACCACTAGTAACAGGCCTCTTGGTGGAGGATGATTTCCCCCAGCCTAACTTCATCTGTCCTATCCTTGAGCCATTTGGCTATTCATTGATTGACATAGGGATTTATACTTATTTGTGAGTTTGTCTTTAATACCCATGGGAGGTGCTGTGTCAAATACCTTTTCTAGGTCTTTGTTGGCAGTATGCACTGTTTTACCCTCATCCATGCTCTAGAGACCTTCTTGAAGAAGTCCACCGTGTTTAGTAGGCATGACCTGCCCTTGAAAAAAATGAACTGGGATAGGTCTAGTGTTTGAAGATTTCATATGTCTTTGTTTATCAGGTCCACAATAATTCTTTCCATAGCCTTGCATATAAGACTAATCAAAATTATGGGTCTGTAGTTACCTGTGTTTGTTGATGGTCCACCTTTGTGCTGTTCTAAGTTTGGCGTCTTTTGCCAGAGGTCCAGAATGTTTCTACTGATATACAAAGCATTCAAGGCTAAAAACAACAACAACAAAAAGTATATTTTGTGATTTTACTACACTTTTCTAACTATTTTATCAAACTGCTGCCTTGTTTTTGCTTTTATTTTCTATTTGTGCCTGTATTATCTCTGCACTGAATTAACTGTTCTGTTGCCCTAGACAGCATAGACTAGATGGTTATTGTTACACTTGAACACTAAACCAGCCATTGTACATTACGAAGGGCTTCCCTGCACCTTTGTGGCAGAAGTGTGTAGATCTAGCCTCATCTGAATTGGGGATTGCTGGAGGAAGGTTTATTGTTGCTTTCCCATTGATAGATATGTTTAAAAATGTTTATTTTCACCTATATTTAAGCCTTGCATTTGTGCTGGCTTGCACTTAATTAACCGGAGCTTTTCTACGTTTGGCGTCTTTTGCCAGAGGTGCAGTGTATTTCTACTGACAGCCAAAGCATCCAATGCTAAAAACAAACAAAAAAATATATATTTTGTTATTCTGCTATACTTTTCTTACTATATTTTATCAGATTGCTGCCTAATTTTTTTTTCTGTTTTTGCCTGCATTATATCTGCTCATGAATTAAAGCTCCCAGGATAAACTAATCTTTGGGTTTGTGTTCCTCTCAGACTTGCATTGGATTGGGGTTCTATGCTCCCAGCTCCTGGTGCATATTTAAAATGAAGCTGTATCAGAGAAGAGGGACATCAGTGTATACTAATTTTTAAATTTTGCACTACTCATCCTTCTACAGGTGTACAAGCAGCCCGCTCATAAAAAAATAATGCATTTGTCTAGCAGTATTCAGAAATCAGCACATATCAAACTAGAAGCTGAAAAAGGAACAGAAGAGCATGTCTACTAATGTTCCAACCTTCTGTCACACACTTGTTTTCTATGGAATTACTGGCAGGTCAGAAAGTCACTACACTAGGCTAGTATTCAAAAATCAGAATACAGTAAAACATGAAAGAAAGAGAAATATGGTTTCCACTACTGTTTGTCTGACTCAGATGCATACCTCTCAACTGTATAAATTTTCGTAGAATGTCCAGATTTGTGCCTCATATTTTTGGTCCATTTTCATAAAATTGTGGTTTAGCAGCAAATCATTAAAGACTGAAGTTAGAAAATAATGGCAGACATTTGAGTTTCAGACTTCATCATACCCTTTAGAAAATTCATGCTAATGCAAAATCTGTTATTCTACCCACATTCTAAGTTTGTACTAATAATATTTAAAAATGTTCCTATTTTTGGGCCTTTGTTCCACTTTTATTTATGGCTTTGTCCAGATTTCTTGCTCTAAGAGGTTGAGAGGTATGCTCAGATGCTTTCTATAGGTAGAAGCCGTGTCATAAAATTGTTGTAGATGGCCAGGATTCGCAATCACCACAGAGTAAAATATGAAATGAAAGAAACAAAAAACTCTGTTTACTAATGTTTTAAAAGCCTTGCATTACTGATGTGCTTTCTAGAATAGCAGCTGCAGTCAAGTCATAAAATGCCTGAAGGGCTACTTTTCTCAATGGGTAAAATGCACAGATTAACGAGTGGCTCACAGGCAGAGCTGTTCTCAGTACAACTGCAATTTGAGATGGAATTTGGCTAACACCTGTGAAACTTCCTTTAGGCACTCTTCCCCCACATCAAAACAAAAAATCCCTGGGACCGTCCCTTTAAGGTAGGCACATTTAATCTTGAGTTTATGTGAATGTATACTATGGGAACAAAGTAAACTGCAGGGGAATTGTGCAGAAATGTTAGTCTTTCTTATTAGAGTAAGGTAGTCCTACAGTGCAGTCTAACATCAGTGTCATTGTTGAGACCGAGGTGTTTAAAGTAGCACAGATGCCTCCCCTTGCCTTTGTTCAGTCCCAAGAGCTTCTGATGAGGAAATGTTTGCCAGATTGCTGGAGTACTAGAAACTGCTACTTTTAGGTCACTGCATGTGCACGTACATGCACTCACTATGTCCTACCTTTCAGGTATAAAGTCACAGGAAATGCCTTGCATTTTTCAAATGTCTTTTTTTGCCAGCTGGAAGCAAATGATGTACTTCATTTCTAGCCCCAAATGGATGTTTAAGCATTCTGTCTAGCATTAGTAAGTTAACTCCTGATGGAGGGCTAATGCCAGTTTAATAACTTTGAAATTGCAAAACCTAGTTGGTCCAGTAAAATGCATTGCATCATGTCTGTGTTCCACTATCTTTGTGTTTTAAGGTCAGTGGATTTGTGTTTCTTGGAAGTCTGAGGTGCAGTATTGCGTGTGCCACACAAGAAATCTTATTTTTGTTTTAGAACTTTGAAGCAAAAGATAGTTTGTTTCAGTGAATAGCTTTTCAAAACTTTTAAAAGGTTTTCAAGTGTTAGTATCCTGTAAAGCTAGGTTGGGTTTTTGGTAGCACATGTTAAGGGAACAGCTGCAAGTAGTGTTAAAGGTACCTCCCTTCACTTCAGCTGGCCTCATCTCATTGTTTTTACACCTTTAATATAACATCACCTAGATGATATTTAGTGCCCAAGGACCCTTCAGTGCTGTTAATTGCTTCAGTTCATGTTTTTCCCTCAACAGATCTTGCCGATCCTATCATTTTCTTTTTCATGATCAAATCTTGCATTGTTTAAGAAAAGAAGGTGTCTTAGCCTGCATGATCAAGGCTATACATGTTATTCTTTGTAGTTACTGGAGCTGGGCATTATCCACAGTTTTACATCTTGAAATGTCTTCACATGTTCAGTTAAGTGCATACCATGTCTCTCAGCTTGAAGACATTGAAAACCATACAAAGCTCTTAAAATAGGTGCATCCAACCAAAAATGTGGTTGCATTTGTGTGTGGATGGGTGTGTGGGTGTGCACGTACCCACTTCCAGACAAGAACACAAATGTACCCGTCACCGAGCTGCAGCATGAAATAATGACTAGTACACTTAAAGCATCTTATCTTTTCCCAGCATTTTATTAGTATAACACCACCTGACCAGGTGCTGCCATTTTTTTCTTTTGTTAGCATAACAAAAATGTACTATCCATCTTTTCAAGTATAATACCATATGACTTGTCTAAACATGGGCTAAACTCTTGGCTAGTCTTATAAGGGCCATAGGGCCAATAGCCTAGTAACTTCCTATGATCCTATAAACTTTTCTGTTGCCCTAAATAGCATAGACTAGATTCAGATCTGCTGAATCTAGACTGTTATTGATACACTTGAGCACTACACCAGCCATCGTACATTAGAAAAGGCTTCTCTGCACCCTTGTGGCAGAAGCATGTAAATCTAGCCTTATCTGAGTTGGAGAAAGGTTCATTGTATGCTTTCCTATAGGTATCTAAGTTTCATAGGTTCATAGGTAGGTACTAGGCTATCGGCACTGGGGCCTATACACGCCCAGCCAAAAAGGTACCCTGGCTTTTGCCACCCAAGAAAATTATTTTCCTGTGCCACTGTCGAGCAGAGCCACAGAGGTAATCCTCGGGGTGAATTTCCTATTTCCCATCCAACCATCAAGATTTTTTTTGAAGAGTGCTAATGAGGAGCTTTGTTTGATATAGATAGGTAGTTTATTCCAGAGTATGGGAACTCTCTGGGACAGGAATCTATCCCTCTGGCATGTTCTGTTTATTGTGGTGACAAGGTTTAGGTCTCTAGAGTGTGTAGCTCGGAGGGGTTGGGATTTCTTTAAGTGGAGCATGTCCAACAACCCTGGGTTTGACATAGCTTTGTATGTTAGGCAGAGATCACCTCTGAGTAGGCGATATGTGACAGAGTAAAGCTGGAGTTTTTTGAGATGGTCTGCATAGGGCATCTGTTTGAGGCCAGTAATCCTCTTTGTGAGGTATTTCTGCAGCCTTTCCAGTTGTTGTAGATGTCTTGTGAGGTACATACCAAAAGGGGCATTGTACTCTATAATGGGTCTAATGAGTGATGAGTAGAGGGGAACAATGACCTCTTTTTTTCTGGATGAGAAACCTTTTGTAATGAGGTGAGCCACGTAGAAGGATTTCCTGACCACTGTGGCAATGTGATTATCAAAGGAGAGACTACTGTTCACCTGTGTCCCAAGGTCTCAGCACATTTTCTGCATTAAGTAGACTACCAGCTATGTGGTAGTTCATGGGTACAGAGTTTTTACCAAAGGGGATGACAGTGCACTTTTTGGCATTGAGCATGAGGCCATGGCTTTGACACCAGGCATCTGTCTCAGTGAGGCCCTTTTGTAGGATGTCCACATCATTAGGAGTTTCGAATATGGCAGTCATCTGCAAACTTCATTAGCCAAAGACCTTCTGTGTTAGCCTGTACTTCAGAGAAGTAGCTACCAAACAGGAGAGGACCCAGGACTGAACCCTGTGGTACTCCACTTGTCACTGGTCTGAAGTCGGATTTGGAGTCTGCTACTTTCGCAGTGTGGGTTCTGTCAGTAAGCCAGTTGGCAATCCATCTTGTGACATAGGGATTTATACCTAGTTTAGGGAGTTTATCTATAATTCCAGAGTGGGAGACGGTGTCGAAAGCTATGGCAAGTTCTAGATAAGCTGTGTGAACCACCTTACCCTTGTCTACGGCTTTGGTGACTGCTTCAAAGACATCTATCAGGTTTAGGAGACATGATCTGCCTTTTACAAACCCGAACTGGGTGGGGTCCAGAGTTTGGAGATTACCAATGTCTTTGTTTATAAGTTCCATGATGATATGTTCCATGGCCTTGCAGACCAGGCTCGTCAGGCTAATGGGGCGGTAGTTCCTGGGGTCCATGGTGGCTCCCCCCTTGTGGAGTGGGATAACCGTTGCTGTGCGCCATTCAGCAGGCACAAAGCCTGAGGTGAGGCTATGATTGAACATGGTACTTAGGTGGGGTGCCAGTTCGTTCTGTAGTTTGTGTAGAACACAGCCTGGGATGTTGTCTGGTCCCATGGATGCTGTGTTCTTGGCTTTGGAGAGTGCAGTTTTTACCTGTGCAGCCATGATTACAGGAACTTTGCATTCTTCCGGTATAGAGATGGGCTCTTTAGGCGGTGAGAGGGGGGTAAAGTTAGCAATGAACCTATCTGCCAAGATGTTGGCAATATCAGTTGGGTCTGTATATTTAGTGCCATTGTGCTGCAACTCAGAGCAGATCTGAGTGTTGCCATTATGATTCTTGACATAGCTATAGAATGCTTTGTGGTTGTCTTTAGAATAAGTGGTGATTTTGTTTTCATAACTAGCTTTGGAGGATTTTATCAGGGATCGCAGCTTCTTACTGAGGCTAACCAGGGAGCTCCTCCACTTATGGAATTTTACTCTCTTTTGCAACAGTTTCTTCCTTCTGTTGTACAGTTTGTTTATGGCAGGGGATCACCAGATTGGCTTCCTTTTTTGGAGGATATCGTCTTGGTTCTGTTAGGGATAGCACGATCAATGCACTCATGAAAGTGCTTATAAAGTGCAATTGTGTAGGATTCAGTAGTCGTAACTGTATTGTCCATCTGCATGGGTGTCATGAAGTTCACCACTTCTATCTTAAGAAGCATTAAGTTGGCTTTGGAGAAATTTTTTACCATGGTTTCCTTAATGGGGGGTGGGGGCAGGATGTGGATATCTAGGGTAATTAATGAAACAAGGAGCTGGTATAGGCACTCCACAGAACTTCACAGAAACCACGGCTCGAACAGGGAATAATTTATTGTAAAACACAAACAGCACTCAGTACCAATATCCAGTTAAGCGCTTTCATCTGTATGCAATACAGACTTCATCAGAACAAACAAACTATATTCGCACTTCATTTAAATAACCTCATTGGTGCCAAAACTGCATTCACATTTTCTGTAATTTTAAAGAGATAGTCTCAGAAAATAATTAAATAAGATAAGTGAAAAATGAAATGCTTTGTCTAAATAATTGACAATTACATAAATTATCTATTAATGATGTGAATTCATATAACATAATAAATTAGTAAATAAATAGATATTAAAAGTAGATGTTAAAAATATAAATATATATATAATAGAGTAAGAAAACCTATACTATGACATGGTGAGAAATGGTTTAATACTAATGTACTCATTTATACCAGGGGATCTGGTGGCATCTGTAAGAATTTGCCATTTATTTTCTCTACTGGCTAATAATGCTTTCCAGTTCCCTCCATGTGGTGAAATACTAACCTGATCTACAATTGCAAATTTAAATATGTGTTTGTCTCCCTTCACTAATAAGTGTCTATACAATGCATTGTTATTATCTTTCACTTTAGTCCTATATGTATGTTCGTAAATCCATTTCTTAAATTGTCTCTCTGTCTTTCCTATATAAAATGCAGGGCAAGCAGAACAAATTGCAATATAAACCACATGGGAAGTATTGCAATTTCCCGCCCTGCATCTTATATGTGTCTTGTTGATATCTTCCAATATTATACTATCAGCTTCATATATAACATTGCATTGTTTACACCGCCCACATTTTTTTAGTCCCCTGCAAATTGTTTTTGTTCGATCTGTATGATACTTTCTCGAACAATTGTTTGATGTTAGGTCCAGTCTTGAATACAAATTTAGGTTGATTACCCAAAATACATGCTGTCTCATCATTCACCATAATTAAGTTCCAATGTTGCTTAACAATACTCTTGATGTAATGAACAAAGGGCGAATATACGAGGACACAAACCCGATTGGAATTACTATTTGACAAGGGCCCATCTTTTTTGACATGATTAAATTTGTTACCTAACAGGGGGGTATATTTTTTGCCCCACTCACCTCTAACATAATGTATTGTATCTGTTAGCAATTTGTTGGGATATCCTCTAATTCTAAACATTTTCAATAATAATTTAAGTTCTTTCTCTAAAATTTCTCTTGTTGAGGACATTCTTGCAGCTCTGATACACTGTCCTTTAAATACATTTTTAAAGACATATTGTGGATGATTGCTATTAAACTCTATATAATCATTGGAAAACGTCTCTTTCCTAAATATTTGTGAGACAAAACCTCCCTCAGAATGACTAATGAATGTATCCAAATATTCAATACCACTGTCGCTAACTCTATACGTGAATTTCAAAAATTCTGTGGTATTATTAATATAATTAACAAATAAAGGGATGTCATCCTTAAGGCCCTTCCACAAAATAAATAAATCGTCTAAGTAATTAGCTTATGGTCAGATTGGACCAATGAGGCATTGACTTCAGGTGTGGAATACCGGTCACTCATGTTGGCAATGACTAGATCTAGGATATTGTTGCCCCTGGTGGGGGTGTGGATAAGTTGATCCAGGGCATTGGAGTTTATGAATTCCAGAAAGTGTTGAGCGAAGGAGTTGGTACATGAGTAGTTTTCCCAGTTAATGGTGGGGTAGTTGAAATCGCCCATTATTAGGGTGTTTGGTTGAACCCGAATATTTTCCAGTACATCAAGAAAAGACGAGTGGGAATCCTGGGGCATGGTGGGTGATCTGTAGCAAGCTACAATTTGGATTGCAGTTTTGCCCAGAGTTAGTTGCACTTGGATAACCTAGGATGCATTATGCTGAGCAACTAGCCTGGAGGTGTGGATATCCTTAATGAATATGGACACACCTCCGCCTTTGGTGTTCCGGTCCAGGTTAAATGGTCGAAAAGTGTGGTTATGAGTTATAGCCTGGTAGTGCAGGGGTGCTCTCTGGAGCCTTGAACCAGGTCTCAGTCACTGCACAGATATCAATGTTCTCCATTTTAAGAGGTGCCTCGAGTGACTGCATTTTGAGATTTAGACTTCTAGCATTGAGTAGCATCACCCTCAGTTTTTGCTTGCCTGTTCCTGTTATGGTGGTGAATTTGTCATTTGAACCTTGCCTAAAAAAGGCACTATAGAGGCGGCAAGAACCTTAGCCAGTGTCCGGAATCCCAGGGGTGACAGGTGCAGGCCATCTCTGGCAAAGCATCGTGGTCTGTCGACCATGTCATCCCAGGCAGACAGATACTGGATCCCTTTAAAATGGCACCAGAAGCTTGGCCAATTGTTGAAGTCGGTCATTTTGTCCTTCTACTGCAGCATCATTCTGGATGATGGCAGAATGCTACTCAGGGCTAGGGTCATACCTGCCTGGGCTACAAGATCGGAGAGCTCTTCCATGTCTCTTTTCATGTAGTCCAGGGAGGTATGTCCCAGGTTATTCACACCAACATGGATAATGACAGAGTCATATTTGTACTTGTTGTGGAGTGACCTGAGTGTGTGGGTTATGTGGCAGATCCTGGCAACCAACAGGCAGCTGACAGTAACCTTCTCCTTGTTTAGCCTGGTGAGTGGGATATCAATGTGCCTGACTACAGAGTCACCTGTGACTAGTGTGTTGGGTACGTTGTTTTGCCTTATTGGCTGTGGCTGAGTGACATACTGAGTCTGCAGGCTATGTGTCATTTGGGTTGTGTTGAGGGGTGGAGGTTGCTTGCATTTCTGCTTTGGAGGTCTCTGTTGCTTGAGCAGATTATTATTAAGAGCCTCCATGAATGTTTTTGTGTTTCTATGTGTGGATTTTGGTGGTGTAGATTTAGTGAGACTATGTGATGAGTGTGGTGTGGTTCAAGTGTTTACCTTCTCCTCTTGACTGTCAAGTTCAGTCTTGATTGGAGAGAGCTTTACCTCCAGTTTGGCTAGATAAGTGCATCTCTCACAGGTTGTAGTTTCGAGTGGTAGGAGGAGAGAGTTGTCTGTGTACATGAGGCAATTTCTACATTGCCCCAAGATGCCCAGATTCATCAGATAGATAGGAGAGAACACTGGGAGCTGACCCTTGGACATGCCTGAATAAAAAAAGTATTTTCCTCTATATAAGTGAGGAAAGTGAGTACAAGAGCTGTTTTTCTCTAAGCAAGTGAGGAAAGTAAGTACCAAAACTGTTTTCCTCTAGGTAATGAGGAAGATTGAGTGATGCAGTAATTAGTAGGTTATTTAGTGCTTACAAGTTCTGAACAAGTGCTGATCACAAATAAGCAAATTCAAGTGCTAAAACTAAGAATATGTATCTGGACTAAACTAGTTACAGGAAAGGGGGGAAACAAGTGCAAATGTGGGCTTTTAAATCAGAAAGTTGAGAGAGATGGAAAAACTGCCCAAACGGCCAGAACCACTCCTTATGTGGCAGATAGGTTACCTAGTGCTTACCACTCCCACTGATAAGCTAAAAGGCTTCCCTCCAACACAGAAAGCTTGGGGGGGGGGGGCTCAGAAGCTTACATACAGTCCTGGATACAGCAAATCTGAATCTGGACTACACTACTTACAGGAAAGTTTTTACATAGATATAAATATATACATATATATATATATATATATATATATATATATATATATATATATATATACACACACACACACACACACACACACACACACACACACACACACACACACACACACACACACACACACACAGAGAAAAGTAGCTAAAACAGCAGTCAAAACAATTCAAATGCAGTGCAAGCTAGCACACTTGAGTATGTAGCAATGTTAGACCAAACAGTTTAAAAATGCAGTTAAATTAAAAGTGACTAAAAAGTGCAGAAGGAGTGTATTAGGTAGAATGAGGTAGAGATGGGACTGGGGGGAGTGTTCCAGATCAAATCTACAGTGGGGGCGGGCAACTGCAAAAGCCTCCAAATTTACAGGAATAGGTAGGGTGGGTATGGGAAAACCAACACCTTCAGCAGAAATCTGAAAAACTATACAGTGAAGCAAGAATAACAGTGCACAACTCTGAAGTCAGCCAGCAATGATATAAAATTAGTCAAACAACAATTACCAGTGCACAACTCTGAAGAGCCAGAAAAATATACTCAGCTCTGTATATCTCCAGATAGTTTGAAAAGCACTCTCTCAGGACACAGGAAGGCTCAAGCAATGATATTTAAAAGTGTTTATTCTCTTGTAGAAAATCTCTTGTATTTAAGCCTCATGTTTGCTCACTGCTGCGCTTGCCACAGTTGGAGTCATCGATGCTCTGTATTAATGCAAAAGCCTTGAAACATAATTTTTCCCTAGACGACTGTCAGTGGAACTCTCCCAAGCTTCCCTGCTTCACTAGGGGCAATCCAGTTGCGCACTGAACAGCACTGCCACACTTAGCATCCTTAACCTTCAGAAGAATAATCTCCCTTGGCAGTCTTAGTGCAAAGTTTGGTCTAATTAGCTCACTCCCTTCCCTAACAGTACATATACCAAAAATTGCCGACTATAGTGAAAGGGGAGTTTCCTATCCTCTCTCCAGCCAGTCTGATTGACATGGGAGTCATGAAGCAATGTAGCCATTCCTCATGTATACTGACAGCCACTTACACAAATACTCTGTGTGAGAGATGTAATTACACTTAGGAATTAGAGGCAATACTCCCACTAACCCCACATCAAATGGATTGTCATCACACACATGTCATCTCTCACACAAAATAAGAACACTGCACGTAGACCCACATATGCTGAGGTCCTCACTAGAAGCCTACAAAAATATCAGAGACCTCCCAAACATAAACCACTTGCACACACTGCAATGCAAATAGAAACCAATACAGAGAATAACACACACACAATGTAGTAGTCATAGGTGACTCCGCAGTGAGACACACAGATATCCCCATACCAAGCTGGATAAGGAGAAGGTCATGGTTTAGCTGGCTGTGCCAGGATCTGTCAAGTCATGCAAGCACTTAAGTCACTCAACAACAAGTATCATTATGACTCCGTCATAGTACATGTTGGGGCAAATTACTTGAGACGTGCCTCTTTGGACTATATGAAGAAAGACATGATTGAACCTAAGATTACGTGTCCCAGGCAGGTATGAGCCTAGCCCTAAGCAGCATACTACTAGGAAGATGCCACAATATAAACAAAAAATAATCAACTTTAACAATTGGCTTAGCTTCTGGTATCAATCCAGGGGATCCAGTATCTGTCAGTCTGGGAGGACATGGTCAACAAGCCATGCTGTCATGGTCAACATGGTCACAAGCCATGGTCAACAAGCCATGCTGCTTTGCCAGTAATGGTCTGCGTGTTTCTCCTCTGAGCTTTCACATACTGACTAAGGCTTTTGCCACATCATAGTGTTTTTTATAGGCAACGTCAAAACAGCATAACTCCCGATGTGACAAAATACTCTTGGGATAAACTCAAGGGTCTGCTGCTTAATGCTAGGAGTCTAAACAGGAAACTGCACTCCCTGGAAGCACACGAAGAAGGGTGCAGTTTGGTTTGTTGACTATTGGAGTTGGAGTGAAAAAGTGGAACGCTGGGTTTGGTGGTCATGGAAAGATCACTATGACAGATATAACAATGAGCAAAGTAAATATCTGTCCATTAGGCACAGTATATACAGGGATTACAGACCTTAAATGAAACAAATTAAGTAGGTAATTAGAACCTAATATTAATTAACATATTCTTCATAGTAACTCCTTGTATACATTAAAGTATAATTGATATGCAAGCAAGTAGGCACTGTGATGTTTCATGTCTACCTGCATAGTGAGGCCTAGTTTATTTACACTGAGGTATTTGATATATAGCAGAGAAAATTCTAAGCTGATCTATACTTCATGTGGACTTGTGATGAAGTAGAAACTGAGCTTGTAGATTGCAAGTGAAATACTAAACTGGTATATATAGAGTGCAATAAAGAGAATCATATAAATTGTAGCTTTATAAATTAAGGTGAAGGATAAAAAATTAACAAAAGATGTGGCAAGTTTTCAATTCTTTTGCTTTTGATGGATGCATAGGGATATGATTTTATTCCAGAAAGGGATATAAATATTAAGATAGCAAACTTTATTACTGTAGACCAAGACAAAGGCATATGCTATGATGTAAAAACTAAGACAGTTTTTTGTACATATTTTTTTGTATATGTATTATATCTATCCATAAAGTTCTAAATAAAAGAGCTGAATTATTTGACAGAATAAGTAATTGTGAAATTGCAAGTTGTACAAATAAAGGATTCCAATTATTCTTTAGGGAACATGAGAAGAGGTAAGAAGCAAAATAATGACATTCAGGATAAGGAAGTTTTAAAGGCAGTGGATTAGTGAAATTGTTTAAAGGGTAGGTATACATGTAAAATGTAAAATATGAACAATTGGTTGCATTTTTCTTATCTTTTAATGTGTGCATATAGATCAGGTAGGGTGGGGTTTGATGGGTCTTGTTTCTATATCAAAAGCTAGTTTGGTAAGAGCCTGATAGATGGTATAAAAAAGAAGAAAGGGAATTGTCTGGAAACGACAGTTGTGGATTTTTTTTTTACAAGATGAGAAGAAAGTATATATGCATACAATGTACAGGTACCATATAGATATGAAGACTTTTATAAAGATTGGAATATTTGGTAGTTAGCGTTTAAGTTGAAGGTTAGAGTGAGTATGCACATTTTTATAAAAGTCTTCACAAGAAAATAAGATAACACGATAGAGATAACACGTGTATTTGTATGGATTATAGGTATTTATGGCTTACACACACATATATAATTCTGTTAGGTAAAATTCATAATAACAGGAAATCAATAGGACATGACTATTTGGTTTATTATATCATATTTTAAGGGAAATTGTGACAAAAGTTTTGTAAAGTTTTGAAACACGATATGTTAAAAAGAAGGCTTTTACAAAAGGCTTATATATTTTAAATAACAGGAAGTATAGCAGAGAGTTAATTGAGAGAATTGTTTGATTGGATGAATTATAATGATGTATTTATTAAGTAAATGTATTTAAACTGGTTTGCATAACATGATTTTATCTGAAGAAGTCTTGTCAGGAGACAAGACGAAAAGCGCTTTATAATAAATATTCTGGTTGGTTGGTATTCTGGTCTTGGTGTCTGCTGAAGTGGTATTTTGTGTTATTTATCGTTTTTATAAAAGGATAGGTAAGTAAGTATTGTTTAATTTTTTATGATATGCATGTAACTTTAGAACAAAATAACAGTGGGTATTATGAGAATGACAAGACTTTACATGCTGTTAACTGAGAGGTTGAAGGGTTATAAGCACAGTCAGAAGTCTGTGGCTAAAGGCCAAAAGGAGCAAGTATATTCATTACTGAGTTTATGTGTAAAGAAACAAAAGAAGATCATATCTGGCCTAAGGGATGGACAAGGTGATATAGTGGATTAAAGAAAAGACATTTTATAAATACATGAATAATATATTTCACAGACATATAAAAGCAGAGACTATTGTTTTAAAGGGGTACTATCTTTGAAGGAAGAATGTCAGTATGAGTTAGAAAAAGCTGAAAGAGTGGAAAAATTAGAAGCAATTTTAAGAATGGTTGATAACTATGTATGAGGCGAGGATGGTTTCAGCTATGTCTTCTGTAAGAATTTTTTTCAGTGTTTTTTAAACCGTTTTAATGATTGGATAACAGAGGGTTTTGTTAGGAAGGAAATTGTATGTTCAGTGGTTCAGTTTATTGGGAAGAAAGGGGACAACAAGATATTGTTACTTGCAGAGGTGTGTGTGTGTGTGTGTGTGTGTGTGTGTGTGTGTGTGTGTGTGTGTGTGTGTGCGTTTCTGCATGTGTATGTGTGCAGCTTTGATTGTAAATTACTTATGAAGGTGTTGCAGCTTTGATGTAATAAATTTATGTTGTGTTTGGCAGTGTATATAGATTAAAGAACTGAACTACATTATGGAAGTAGTTACTTTTATTGATTTAAGAAATTGTGTATACCATTGTTAGGAAGAAGTAGGAGGAGATACTGCTACCTGTTGTCAATGGGATAATATAACTAGAAGAAGGAGATTAAATAGTAAAGAAAGGGGAGAGAGGAAAGCTGAGTATTAGATATGCATCTAAAAGTTACTAAGATTGCTGTTTCTGAATCAGAAGATGGAGGTTATCTGGCACTTGTCTTGGTCAGATGAAATCATAGTTGGGGGGGGGTGTTCCTATCCAAGGTCTCGGCCTAGCCACAGAGGGGGAAACAGAGATATATGTGGGAGGAGTGATGAGTAAAGATTTGTGGAACAGGGGTAAAAGGTTAATTGAAAAAATGGAAAAGAGAGAGAGCCCTGAGGTTAGTGAAAAAGTAGATGCAGCAATGCTTCAGGAATTGAAACTAAATAAAGAGAACCAGAGAAGTTAGACAATTTTTCCCTATTTAGGGCTAAGCTATTTTAAGGGGGAAGTGATTACAGATCCTGGTAAGAAGGAAAAGTATGAAGCAACAGCAGTGGGAAAGGGACAGGGGGAGGGGGTAGATGGTTGAGGAAAGGGAGAGAAGTGATGTTTACAATGTATTATGAAAGGAACAAATATGAAAATGGCATGGTGGAAGACTGCTTAAAGATAAAAGAGGTTAGGCAGGTGAATGACAGGGTAATTCTGTGAAGGATTTTAATACTGTATTACATGCATAGACGAATAGATTATGTGGAATATGTGAGATTCATATGGGGAGTTAGCAAGTATTCACAGAGAGGATGAAGGTATTGGATTTGCTTGATCAATGGAGGGTAAAGTAGGGAGATGAAGCTGGATTTACTTTCTCAGTGGATAAAAAGAGACGCATACGCAGGCTGAATTAGATTTTGGTGGATGAAATGACAGCTGGAGAAATGGGAATACAGGGGTTAGAGAAAGGAATGTTCATGGTAGAATGTGAGAGTAAGGAGGGAAGGGAGAAAGGTCGGAGGTAGAAGCCAAATCATTGGAGTGGGAAGGGGCAAATGAAGTGGATTGAACAGATGGCTGGTCAGGTACTGAGGAGGAATAGAGTTGAAGCTGGTGAAATAGGAATAATTGAGTGATTTGCAGAAAAGGCCACATGGAAAAGGAGACTGATGGAGAACAGGAGGGAGATGGAGATAAGATTGTGAGAGTTACAGGAAAGATTGTAGAGGCAGGCAGAAGTGGATTAAAATGCTGGGGATGTTTGCTAAGAAGAAATCAAAATGTTTAGAGCTCAGATGGTAAAATAAAAGAGTTTAATAAAGTGGAAGCAGAACTTGAGATCATAGTAAAAGAAACATAAACCAAAATACTTGGAAGTTGAAGGGCAAGAGGGAATAGTGAGGATTTTCAAGCATTTTCTTTGTGATTATGTATCCCTCTCTCTCTCTCTCTCTATATATATATATATATATATATATATATATATATATATATATATATATATATATATATACATATATATATATATATATATATATATATATATATATATATAAAATATATATATATATAATATATATATATATAGAGAGAGAGAGGAGAGACTTGGGTTTTAATGAATAGAAAGGTACAGTGTTTGAGAAGAAAAAAAAATATATATATATTTATACAGGGCAGTCACTCAACCTTGCCCTAATGGAAATGCTACACATTCACAAATCAAATGGCACAAGAGTCACTCACTCTAAATATCTTAACCTAGCCTGTGACATGAACAGAATGTACTGGAGAGACAGGTACATCTCCCAGTGACTACCACTCTTCATGTGAAATAGAGCTCCTCCCTGAATCTTTTCATACTTAACCTAGATAAATTGATGGGTGCCTGAAAAATTCATTCCAGGGATGGGATTCATGTCCTTCATGGACAAAGGTGGTCCGTACTGACCATAGAGTCTCTTTGTGAATGTTGTTCAACTAACAAGGACAATTGGGGCAACTTGGGATAAACATGGCTAGGCAGATCTACGCCAAATACTTGAAAATGCCACTTACTCAAATCTTACATGATCAAGATGAAAACATCAACCTTCTGTATAAACACCCACAACACTGATAGATTCACCAGGGAGAGGACAACATTTGGGAGTTTGCCCTTTTCCCCACTATAGTGCAATCTCGGAGTTGGTATATTTAGTTGGGGGGGTATTTGTTTATATGGCAGGTCGATGTTTTCATCTTGATCATGTAAGATTCAAGTGGCATTTCAAGTATTTGAAGTAGACCTGACTAGTCTTGTAAGGGCTCTTGGGCCATTAGCCTAGTATCCTTCTATGAACCTATGACCCTATAGAGAGAGAATACCACTGCAGTCCTCCATTCCCTAGGGACAAAGTCTGCCTGGAGGCTGTGGTTAAACAGTGATTCTGGTGGGACTGACAGATTAGTATTTCAAGCTGTTCAGAAGAGATCCTGCTATATTATCAAGGCCCATTGATGCATTATTTAGCTCAGGAGAATGCAGTGAGGACCTGTTCTTTAGTAATAGTTAGGGAGAAATGGTAGAGAGTATTTTCTTGGGGGTGGGTGACTCGGGATGATAGGGGGTGAAATTTATCACCCAGCAAATTTGCTGTATCCCCCAGGTCAGTATAGGAAGCAACATATACTATTAGTTCATCACACTGTTGGGTGTTACCTTTAAGGTTGTGTGCATAACTAAAAATGCCTTGTGGTTATCCTTAGCCTGAGAGACTATTTCTGCATCAAAGTTAGCTTTGGTGGACTTGATTATTCAGCTTAGTTGCTTGTTGAGACCGATGAGGGAGTTTTGTGTCTTTTGGGCATGTCCCTTCCTATTTTTAGGAGAGGATTTTCTTTCGTTGTACAACCTATTTATACTAAATGTCCACCAGGGGAGCTTGTTCTTGGAGTTTGTCCTAAGTTTATTTCAGTTTGGTACCACTGTTTCTATGCAGTTATTTACATGATTGTACAGGGTTTCCATAAACACTTTCACATAGGCCACAGTATTCTCTGAGTTTGGGGGGACCCTGAGCTTTAGCTATGCCATTGCTTAATATGGGCGGTGCAGTGGTGCAGTGGTTAACGCTGTCACCTCACAGCAAGAGGTTCTCCGGTTCGATTCTCGGCTGGGGTGCCTTCTGTGTGGAGTTTGCATGTTCTCCCTGCATTCGCGTGGGTTTCCTCTGGGTACTCCGGTTTCCTCCCACATTCTAAAAACATGCATCTGGAGCAATTCTCCCCGGGCCTCCGCTGAAAACAGGATCTGTGGAACCTAGTCGGACTTTCCCGGTCAACAAATGTAAAATAAAATAAAAAATAAATAAATAAATAAATAAATAATAGGGGGTAGTTAGTCTTGTAAAAGTTCTTAATGATTCTAGGAGTGGCTGGAAGTTCAGGCTTTAGATTTATTTCAATATTGATCACTTTGTGATCTGATCTGACCAGTGAGGACATTATTCAAGGGAGAGTGGAACATTCCCTCATATTTTTGAGTAGCAGATCCAGGATATTTGCACCCTTAGTAGATATGTAGACTAGCTGTTTCAGGGTCTTTGCAATGACAAAATGTGGGAATATTTGACTTTGCATGTATGTATCCCATGAATGTGATGTTTGATGAGAATATATATCCCACTCACACTGAAGCGTCTCAGGCTAGGAAAACAGAAAAAGCAAAATCCTGTAGATGTCACCACAGCAGAGAATGAGCAAGTTTCAATTGATTAAAAAGAAAATGAGCTTTTATTGATAAAACAAATAAAATACGATGAGCGCTTTCGGCATAAACTGCCTTCTTCAGATCATGTAATGTAAAGACCAGCAATGGTTTAAATAACACTGAAAAACAATCATAATGAGGCTTTAGTCACTTCCTTTTTCCTTTGGTTTTTACTTCCAATCACAATGTAGCATCAGTGAACTTATTTGCATGAGCTAAGGAGAACAAGATCTTGTAATTGGTGCTTTGATGTTAGCCAATCATTTGTCTAACTAATGGTATTCTACCCAATCAAAACGCTTCTATGTTCTACTAAGGGTTCAGAATTACTGTTCTGTTGACAACTAATCATATACTTCACATTGGTTGTTATTTCCAATCGCAGTACAGCCTTAGTAAGCTTATTTTCATAGACTGAAACTACTCTTTGGCACTATAGCCAAGACCAACTAATCATATGTCCCACTCTGGTTCTTACTTCCAACCACAATATAGCATCAGTAAACTCATTTGCATAAACTAGAACTGCTGTTTGATACTATAGTCAGAATCACTAAGAATATTTGTATGTCAGTAAAGTTAATACCCATGTCAAGACTTAATAAGTACTTGATAAATATAGTTTCATCCTGTTGATACTATAGTCAGAATCACTAAGAATATTTGTATGTCAGTAAAGTTAATACCCATGTCAAGACTTAATAAGTACTTGATAAATATAGTTTCATCCTGTTCTCCTTAGTTTCTACTGCAAATATCAATAGATCTGAAGCAAAGCTTCCGGTAGTTTCATAAAAGCAAGCTTTACACCTTAAAATATTAAGTTACACTCTTACCTTGCATAACTAAACACTTATAGTTATTTACTAAGTTCTAGCACAATGTTTTCTAAACTGCATAGAAACATGGTATCCAATGGAAATAAAACCATATATATAAAGTTAAGATATCCAAAGACATACAAAAAAAGGTTTGCTAACTAAGCATATATCCAGCTCAGAGAGTTGCTTGTTATAAGACTATATAGACTTATAAACCTGACAATTACAATTATTATTAATAAGTTTATTTTGTTATGTTTATTTTATTATTATTAAAATTGTATTACAACATGAAAGTCCGAGTGTTCTTTCATGTCAGTTTGAGAAGAAAAAAAAAGTAACAAACCACATATATGTGAAAATATATTGCTGACCATTTTGGTCAAAAGACTCATTAAGAAAAGGATGACTTATTTTAAAACGCTCATTGGTCAAACAAAACTGAGTTTGTTAGAATGTCTGCCCACATTCACGGCTGCAGAAAGATAACAAAGATGACTCAAAGGAGACTTATTTAGATGAGCTATCACATTGGAAAAACCAAACTGCAAAATAGCTCACCTACAAACAAACATCATTGGTTGCCAATGTTAGTAAAAAAGGGGGGGTCCACCCACTTTCTCGGTTGCAGGGATATCTCTAATACCTTCTTGCACATTTTAACTATTCATTTAACGCTTGAAGCCTTATCAGTAGATAAGTATCTTGGGGAGAAGTAAAATTTTATATATATATATATATATATATATATATATATATATATATATATATATATATATATATATATATATAAACTCGACTGTAAATAACTTTACAAGAAATTTAACAATCACAAGCAATCTGCTAGCTTTCATGGCAACAGAAAAAGCATTCTCAGTGAATCTCCATGTAAACAAACATTTTTGTTACTTCTTAATAAAACAACCTTATGACATAAAAAGAGTGTCCATGATTATCTTAATAATGAAAAGACCATTGGATTTCGGGCTTGCATAAGTTATGCCAGCTTACCAATTTTTTGAATTGAAACTGAAGAAAGACATACAACATGTCTATGCTATTTCTTATAGGTAAGACCTTAGATAGAGACTAAGTAATATTAAGTATTCACTATACCCACATCTATTAAAAACAACGTCACTAGTTGCAGCCAATAAGTCCATAGCTATGGTATGAAACATGACACAAAAGACAATGTTGAATGACTAAAAATCAAAAACAAATCTTCATTTTGAAAGCATTAAAACTATTAAACAGTGCATTAAAATTACTTATTAATTGTGAGATGTCTGTTTTTCAGAAGTGGTTTTAAAGGGATCATATTGTTCAAACCTGGAGGATGCATACTTCTCAAATTTGTAATCAATTAACTTCACATAGTTTATGCTCGATTCATGACATCTCCTTGTCTGGGATTGAATGGAATTGTCTCTATGGCTTTAAATGTGAACTTATGTGATGGATAGGAAGCTATATGGTTTGCAAGGCTGTTGTGAGGGTCTCTATTAGAGATATCCCTCATATGGTGCAAAATTCTATTATTAAATTGTTGGTCAATTTTACCAACATAAAAAGATGGGCAGTTGCTGCAGGATGCAAGATATACAAGATGTTGTATATTGCAAGTGGTTGCTGCTCTGAAGTAATACGTTTGATTCATGTTCGGATGCACAAATGAGGTAGTTCGATTAATGAACTGGCAAGCTTTACATCTCCCACATTTGTGGGTACCTTCACTCATAGCGTGTGTCTTCTTCTTGAGACCATCTTTATTGCATTGGAGCTGTTTCAAATTATTCTTATTTTTAAAGACAAATCTTGGTTGATCGCCTACAATGCTTTTGATTTTTTTCATTTTCAGTGAGGATCAGCCAAAATTGTTTAACGATATTACAGATTTGCACATGGTCCGTACTATAAGTCAAGACACAATTGAACTTATCCTTCTTGGTTTGACTAAATACGCGTTTATTCGGTTTATTAGCTTCTATTTTTTTTCATTTCTTTGAAGGAAATAAGAATGTACTTTATTACGAACACTGGTCTGCAGGTCTGGCTTACTAGATAAATCTTTATCCTTGTAGCCTCTTTCTCTGAGATTTGTTTTTAGTGTAAAACACTCTGTATTGCATGTAGTTTCCTTCGTGCACAACCTGGAAACCCAGCTCATGTGATTTTCCACAATGTTTTTAAAAACATGTCTGGGATGCATGCTGGATTGGTGCAAATAATGGTTACGCCAAGTTGACTTACAGTGGATTCCAGTGTGCATACCTTTGCCACTATCTAAAGTTAATGTGATATCCAAAAAAAAACTTATCTCATATTTGGAGGATTCAACAGTGAACCTCAGAAATGTTGTTGTGGAATTCAAAATATTATTGAATTCAGCTAAGTCCTGTTCACTCCCTCTCCAAAGAAGGAAGATGTCACGACCATAATACACTATACAGTGGTGCCAAAGATTGCTGCTATAATGGACATAATTCATCTCCCATTGAGCAAGAACCAGGTTCAAGTAACTATTTACACATGGGGTGCCCATCACTACACCCCATGTTTGCCTATAGCACTCATTCCCATACATGAAGAAATTATTCTCCAAAATCAATTCAAGGAGGTAGCAAACTACCTCCACATTTCGGCCTCTAGACATTCATAGGATCCTAGGAAATTTTTTTTATGTCTTTGGATATCTTAACTTTATATATTTAGTTTAATTTTCATTGGATAGCAAGTTTCTGTGCACTTTAGAAAACATTGTGCTAGTACTTACTAACTAACTATAAGTGTTGAGTTGTGCAAGGTAAGAATGTAACTTAATATTTTAAGGTGTAAAACTTGCTTTTATGAAACTACTGGAAGCTTTGCTTCCAATCTATTGATATTTGCAGTGAAAACTAAGGAGAACAGGATGAAACAATATTTATCAAGTACTTATTAAGTCTTGATATGGGTATTAATTTCACTGACATACAAGGATTCTTTGTGATTCTGACTATAGTATCAAACAGCAGTTCTAGTTTATGTAAATAAGTTTACTGATGCTACATTATGGTTGGAAGTAAGAACCAAAGTGGGACATATGATTGGTTGGTCATAGGAAAAGTAAATACCCACAGAAGCAGGCCCATGGAGGAGCCCTAAGGGAATTCCACTATTAGTGAGCTTTTCATAGGAGACAGTCTGCCCCATCATGATTTGTTATGTTCTGTTTGTGAGTCATTTCTGATGTCAGTACTTTCTTAGGTCAGTAAGTCTTCTGGGGAGGGCATTTTCTGTGGCTTCAAGCATTCAGCAGTATCACTTTTATACTGTACTTATTTGGTTTGGCTCAGTTGGTATTTGGCACAGAGTGCTGTTGCTTGAAAAAGCACCTTAGCGGTAGAAAAATTGTCAATATACAACAACTCTGAGGATAGAGACACCAGCCATTCCTTGCAAAGTAGTTAGGCCTTTTTTGGTCCAGAGGCAAGCATATAATACCCATGTGTTAATCAGGTAGGCCTAGTGGATAGACAGCCCCATTTCAGGGGAGACCACTGAGCAATGTCTGGTTAAGTGATTTGCTCAAAGTCACACAATAGACAAATGAGGGCTGAGGGACTCAAACCCTGTATCACAGGAACAGCATCTCAGAGCAGTAACCCACTGGACCAAGTGTCAGACATAGCACATATATGATACCCTTGGAATGACATCAAAATCTGACAGTTATTAGAGTCAGGTATATTCAGTTTATACTGTGGCAAAAGGTAGGATGATACACAAGATCATGCATGGTGCGTGCTCTTAGAAGCCTTAACTTCTCTTGTGCAACCTTGTTTGATGATGAGGTAGATAGCTCATTATATGCAACTGGTGAAGAAGTCTCTGTGCTGTTGAGACAGCTGTGTAACAACAGGCTTATGCATTTTACTTGCTATTAGTACCAAACAGAAAAATGCAGGTAATATAACCAAGACAAACAATAAATATGCAGTGCCTTGCAGAGGGATTTCTAAATTTGCCCTAAAATAGATGTAAAATACGATTATGAAAGGCTACCTATTTCGTTAGCAGGAAAAAATAACTAGCAGAGGGAGTACCACCAGAAAAATGTTTCTGCCTTTTCAGGGCTCAGCCTGTTATCAGTGGTATAAAAAAGAGATGGCAATTGGAAAGAGGCCTTATCATAGTGTATGCAGTACGTCTGTTTCCATGAGCAGTAAATCAAACAAATGTTTCTCTGGAAAAAAGTGTGTAGGTACACACACACACACACACACACACACACGCACACACACACACACACACACACACACACACACATTTTGTGTGTGTGTGTGTGTGTGTGTGTGTGTATATATATATATATATATATATATATATATATATATATATATATATATATATATATTTATCTTTATATCTATGTATCTATATATATATATATATATATATATTAATATATGTTTGTGTGTATATGTAGACATCCACTCCTTTACAGTAAAGTAATGAAACCTCACTATCAGCAAGAGACTGTAAATAAAAGAAGCACATAAAGGATGCTGTTAGCATTCCTGCTGTGCAGCTAACCCTCCCCCAAAGGCAGTGAATCTCGAGCTCCTACCTGAAAAGCTGATTGAATGTAAACCAAAATAATTGAATAGCTGAAAATCTGTGACACTCTCCCTTTAACAACAAATTATCCTTTGTTCCATGTGACTTTATTTTGTTACCCTTTTGTTCTATTGCCATGATAAGTTTTGCATCTGGACCTGGGGTTTTCCAGTTAGGAGCTTTTCTTAATTTAGCTTCATTTTCTCTGGTCATCACTTCATCCCATTTCATATCATTATATTTTTACTTCTTACTGTTTCTTTTACTTCTGCTATCCATTCAGCATCTTTGTTATGTTCCACAGGGTCTTCATAGATATTTCTCCAAAATGTATCTATTTCTTCTTTTTTTGATGGTGTTTCTATTCCCTTTGCTTTGTTTCCCAATTCTCTGTAAAACATTTTAAGTCATTGGTGTATTGTTTATTTTGTATTTTTCCTTTATATTTATCTGCATATCTTCTAAGTTTTTATGCCTGTGCTGATATCTTCAGTTTATTATTTGCAGTAATTTACTCTGTATAACGTACCTAGTTGTGGATGATATTTTGGTACTTACATACTATCGCAACCAGATTTGCGGCATGCAATAATTGCTCATGTTTCAGTCAAACAAATGTCTTTTAAGTTTAAAGGGGTTGGCTAAACTGTTAAGAAGTCTTCTGGAATATTGGTGATGGGTTTGGAAAAGGAATAAGGGGAACATTCAGGTTTGTGGGTAGAGTGTTTTACCAACGTCAGGCAGTGAATAAAGCGATCATGATGACTGCTGCTTGTGAGAGCGGGGAAGAATAACCGTTATTTTTGGGTGACATCTTACCAAAGGGAATGCACTGACCAATATATGCAGTTACCTTTAGGTGCCAGTAATCATGACAATGAAAGTTGCCTGTAAGGAGTAGTAAGTTAGACTTTTAACTCCGTTTGAAAGGTTCCGCTTCAGCTGTGGAGAACCTGTTCACTTTGCTGACTCGTTCCATTGATGATGATTGTAAAGCAACAGTCATGTGTCCAGTTCAGATAAGGGTGTTCCCTGTAAAGAGGACATTTGCCCTTATTCCTCCTAGTATGTGGCACACAATGTGACTCCAAACTGTTTCACACTTTACAGTACCCATCTTCCATTAACAGAGATACTTTTGCAGAAAACATTGTACAGCATGCCACCTAGCAAAGCTGGTTGCGATAATACGTAAGTACCGATTTTTTTTAACCGTGTATGGTGGTCGAATTTCAACTGGTCACACCCAGTAAGTTTGTGTGGTTTGCTAAATCCTTTGGATTAACAATGAAAATAAGTCTACACAAAGTCAAATGAGGGTTTGTACTTCCCGGTATTTTTTCTTATGGTACTCACTCTTTTGGCTGATTTTGCCAGTTTGGTTAGTAATTGATATGCATGCATGCATACATACATACATACATACATATGCTACTGGTTACATAAATATCTGAAACTGTTAATAGACAACCTGGCTAGAGCTTATGAAAGTTTCTTGAAATTGTAAGCAATGTAATGTCTTTTAGAACAATTTGTTATACAAATGTGTGCAAGGTATTGCTATTAGTCAATGTGACCAAATCACCTAAAGCCAATTTTTACACAGTTGAGTGAATAGCCCTGACATGGTATGCATATGATCTGTGCTCTTTTGTTTAGAGGGCACTCCTTATGAAAGTTAGTGCCTAAAGCAGTTAGTCTTTACAACTCTTTCCCTGATAGATGCCATGATTCCATTTATGAGAACATGCAAATTTCAGGCATTTGTCTGGTGGTCATGAATGAATTCTGTGCTTTGTGGATGGGAGACAAATATCTTAGCTATTATACCAACTGTGACTCCAAAGACTGCATTTAGGAAGCAGTTGCAGGATTTACTAAATAAAGCAGGACAACATAAGCTGGTGTTCTGTCTGGCAAATGGCTTAATGGTGGTCAACACATGGTTCAGCAAGCAAAATAGTCACAAAAATCACATACAAGAGTAACCAACATGCAAATCAGGTAATTTTCCTCTTAGTAAGAAAAGTGCATTATGGTAGAGTCAGCAATTTCAAATTCATGCCCACTGAAACTGTTGACCCACAGGGTAAATCATTGGTAGCCAATCAGCTCCAAGCACTGGTCAGAGAAGGCTCTAGAGTCAACAGAGACTTTGCTTAAGACATGGAAGAAGACTGAAGGAAAATCATAAGTTCAAGGAAATTCTCAGGGCCCTAGCACTTCAGGAAGAAGAAGAAATAAGTGGAGTTGCAAAAGAATGGCAATGTCTCAAACCAGCAATGTGTAAGGGTCACAGAACAATTATGCAGCTGAGCTAGGTATGGAAACAAGGTATATAAGGAAAGCCGGTAGTGGAATGCAGAAGTCCACGAAGTTACCAAAAGAAGGAAGGAATACAGAAAAAACTGGGAGATAGAAAATATGGACCATGCTAAGAAGGAATACTAGCTGACTAACAAAGAAACTAAGAGAGCAGTCATAATAGCAAAGAACAAGGTATAACAGCACTCTTAACAGCTGCTGGTACAGTGACTATGCAGATTTGTAAAGGAAAGCAATGCAAAGACAGACATAAAAAGTCATACGGGATTCCAGCAACAACCTGTTCAAAGGGAGACAGGAGGAGAGCTTGAAGCTGTATTACCCCATATATAGCCTACAGTGAAAGATGAAGAAGAGCTCACTGTAGAAGAAGTAAGAACAGCACTAAGGAAAATGATGTCAGGGAAGCAGCAAGGTTAGATGAGCTCACAGCAGATATAATCAAGATGTCAGTAAGCTAGGGGACAAATGGCTGCAGTGGGTACTCATAGCAGTACGGAGAGAGAGGCATATCCCAATTAAAGGAGAATAAGCATGCCAGTGCCAGTGTTGAAGAGCAAAGGGGACAGTCACAACTGTGGATGATACAGAGGTATCACACTCCTGTCATACTGCATGAAAGTGCAGGAGAGGGTGATTTTATAAATGAATACACAGAGTAGATGAAAGCAAGACAGGATATAAGCAGTTTGTATTCAGAGCGGGATACAGTGTAACCTACCCAATGTTCATATTGTGACAGATAGTTAAGAAGAAGCTAAATCTCAGCATTAGCCATTGAAAAGTACTTGGCTTCTCTTGGAATGGTTTACTTCAAGGAGAAAGTTGGGTGCTAGTTGCAAGCCTGATTTTGAGGTACCACTAACAGAACATACCATACAGGTTCATAGATTTATAGGTTCATAGATTAGTACTAGGCTAACTACCCTTGCGAGCTATTTTTAAGCCTAGTCAATTATCCCTTGTGAGACTCAAACCCTGCACCTTGTGCTTGTAAGGCAAGCACTTTAACCATCAGGCCACCCTCCCAACCCTAAAAATAAACAGCCTCTGCTAGGATCAAACCCAGGACCCTGCACACCATAGCCAAAGTGATTTACCACTAAGCTATCTCACATCCTTTGGAAGTGGAGAAGGTCACAAAGAAAGATTTTACATATGTATTTATTTATTGTTTGTTGATCAGGATAAATACCTGTTCCCATTGGTCTGATCCCAAGCTAGCCTGGGAAAAGGAGTAAAAAGTAATAATAGACAATAGTACACAGTAATGTTCCGAACATCCACAGGAATCAAGCAAAGTGGTCTACGGACCTAAATGGTAGAAGCTTACGATAAAATATTCCACAAACGTAAATATTAAAGGCAGCAAACAGCAGCAAACGTAGATATTAAAGGCAGCAAACAGCCACTTCAGTGAGACACAGAATAAACATTAAAATCCAGAATTTATTATGTAAGCGCTTTCACCTTTCAGCTTCTTCAGACATTCGCAAAAAGGGAGAAAACAACATTTTAATTACTATGTAAATGTATTCCATTGGTGAAACAGGTTACTACGTCACTCAATCAAGATATATAAATAAAACATGTACTTATTTCATTCAATACTATTCTAACTTAAAATCTCTTACATAAAGTTTGTACCTATGGAAATACATAAATATGTATATATACAAACTACATATAGAAAATAGTAACTACACATGAAACTACTATGATACTACACTGCAGTAAATTATCCTTGCTGTGTATTCACAAGTGACAAGTAGTATGACTTTAAACTTAGTCTGTCTGCTACTTCCCAATGCCTTCAGTGGGAGAATTTTTCACTCTCATGAATGATGCTGACTTAAAATGTGCTCTGCTGGTTACTCATTTATTTCTGTCATGTTCGCCCTCCTTTTATCTGTTTCATATTTATTTGTACTTTGGTAACCAGGAAAGTGAACAGGTCCCAGGACCCTTTTTAGCCAGAACTTGGGCTACATTGGCAAAGATAATAACAATTATTAAATGCACTTAGAAATACAAAGAAAAAAAATACTGCCTTAAATACACTGACCAAGGCTGCATGTGCAACACATAGCCATTGTGTGACAGTGACCAAGTAAATAACTGAATAACATTTACTAGAATGTATACATTAATAATGCTTAACTATACTATGTTGTTTATTATAAATAATTAATTGCATGGACACATATTGCACGCACACACACACACACACACACACACATATATATATATATATATATATATATATATAGTGTGTGTGTGTGTGTGTTTAAACATAGTTAAGTCCTTCTGATTTCTTTTTCTTAGTGCTTTTAATGCAAGAGCACATAGGCACATAGTAAATGTATGATAAAGTAAATTCAACTGTATATTATGGTTGTACTCTAACAATTTAAGGACTGACTCAAAGTCCGAGGGAATCTCTTACAATGGAGCTGCATGTACCAAACATGCATCCTCCTCTGGAAGGATGTCACAAAAAAGCATAAAAGACCTTTTTGTGAACAGTAAAACAGTATCAGTGCACCTAGTTGATAGGGTTGCCATCTGATTATCTTTCTGCAGTTCTGGCCTATGTGTGGGGGTGGGGGCTTGAAAATGATAAATACATTGATACTTTACAAGAAAAATCTTTTCTGACTTTTCTCTAAATGTCACAAAAATTTTTGATACTACATTTAAATTATCTTACCATATAAAATATTATAAATAACATGTAAAGTTTAGCATTTCCATACTGTGTTGCTGCATATGTAAATTTTGAAGAAGAGGTGAGAATTGGCTTTAAACCCCTGACTGATCTAATTGCTTTTTCTTACAGAAGGGGAGTGTTAAGTTCTCCTCCCATCTGCAATAAAAACAGTGAAAAACAGTTCCACGGCTTTCTGACTTTTTTTTTATATCAGCTGCTGTGTTCCTGACATTAGCGGGATTAATTGCCCATCTAAGATTGTCAGCAGTACCTGACAGGGTAAACTACAGATTTAACTGTGTCTATGATATGTCATGCAGGTGGAGACAAATTTCTCTGTAAAGTATGTGAGAAGTTGAGTTTTAAAAAAGTAGGTGGGGTTCTCCTTAGTTTGGCTCCAATGCAAGGAAATAAGTTTTAAAAAGTACAAGCAGATTTCTTTTTTCTTGGGTGGCGAAAGCCAGGGTACCTTTTTGGCTAGGCTTGTATAGGCCCTAGGACCGCTAGCTTAGTACCTACCTATGAACCTATGGTACCTACACAGTGCTGGAACCATATTTCAGGAAGAAAAGAAACTTAATGATTGAGTTAATCTGTATAAGAGGATGGAGTTTCCTTTAATCTAGCATGGATGTCTAACAGTTAAGTTATGATGTGAATGTATGAAGATGGGTCAGAGTATTCAAAGTGGAATTAAAGTAATCCCTTGCAAATAATACTATCTACAAATTGCTGTTAAGCGTAAACATTTCTTGAGCAGAGTCTAAACTAGTTAGGGAGCTGAAGACTCTTAGATTTGCAGGGAATGATTCCCATGTATGAGGTGCCATTTCCTGAAAAGATGTGATCACTGGATTAGAGTTTTTTGAGAGGATGAGTCTTTGACTTAGATAAGCTTGGAGGGGTAAATGAATATATAAATAGAAGGGGTGAGATAACCAATCCTTGTAGTAATCATTTGGTGAGAAGGGCACTGAGAATGGATAAGTTCCCTGTTTGCACTTTGAAGTGCCTAGCTTTAAGTAAATTGGAGAACCTGGGGAAGTGGTCTTTCCTTATTCCTGATCTATGGAGAGAGTTAAGGAGTAATGATTTATAAAGAATGTACTTATAAGATGGCCGTTGTCCGTATCTCTTAACATATCATCAGTTAGTTTGTAAACAGTTGAGGCAGTCTCAGCACTCACATCCTACTTTACAGAACATGATGCAGTTAATCAAGGAGGTTTCTGATGTTTAAAAACAGGGATAATCTGTATACTGGGAAAAGGGTTATTGTACAGCTTTATGCAGGCCTGCATGAAGGTTAATGGGGGAAGTGATATTGGCAGGCACCTCTAGCCAGAGCCATTATTTTTCTTTGACTCCTTTGTGGTATTAATTTTCATTTTTAATATTTTTTTTCTTTTGTGTTACCTCATATGCATGTTTTCATACTGCCTAAATTGAGTCTGCTTACTGGTAAAGTCTGTATTCATCATCATCATCAGCCCCCTTTTTCCCATTTTTTCTACATGGAGTCGGGGTATCATGTTAACTGTTGCCATCTCTCTCAGTTCAGTGCCACACTCCTACCTTCTTCAACACTCATGCCTGCCTGTCACAGATCTTCTTTCACACAATCCATCCACTTCTTTGCTGGATGTCCTCTCCTCTTACCTTCTTCCTGTCTGTTCCAAATTTTCTTCACCAGACTGTCTTCTGCTTTTCTGCACATGTATCCAAACCAAAGTAATCTGTTCTCTTTCATCTTTTCTGCAATTGAAGCTAATTTGGCTTCTGCTCTTATGCCCTTATTTCTTTGTCTACCCCACAGTGTGCATCCTACCACCCTTCTCAGGCACTTCATTTCCATCAGCTCTAGCTTCTTCAACTGTTCTGCCTTTACTGCCCAGGTTTCGGTACCATACAGTAGTAGTACTGGTCGTACTGTCTTGTACACCTTACTTTTCATCTTCTTTGGCATTTTTCTGTCATAGATTACACCTGACACTCTATGCCAGTTGGCTGCAGCCCCTCTGATTCTGGCTTTGACCTCTTCATTCAGACTTCCCTTCTCCTCAATCACCCTCCCAGATACTTGAAGCTGTTTACCTGTTCCACTATCTTCCCTTCTATCTCTGTTCTCAGCTTCTTCTGATTTCCCCAGTTTGCTGCCATTACCACCATCTTATCTGTGCTTAGTTTCATCCCATGTGCCTTCAGCTTTATATTCCATTCTCCTATCCTTTGCTGAAGTTCTACCTCAGCCTGCCTGTAATGTCACATCATCTGCATACAGCAGCTTTGTTGCTCTGTCCACTCTGACCCTGTTTGCTAATGTAGTCCATCACCAGTATGAACGGCAGTGGGCTCAGAGCTGAACCCTGGTGTACACCCACTCCCACTGGGAACCCATCTGTGAGGCTGAACACTGTTCATACCTGAGTCATTGGGTCCTTGTACATAGCTGCACTAATTCTACCAGTGTTTCTGGGACTTCAAACCACTGCAGTACTGCCCAGATCAGCTTTCTTGGAACCTTTTCATGTGCTTTCTCCAAGTCTAGGAATGCCCAGCTGGACTCTCTCTTCATCTCTAGCTTCTTCTCAAGTATCTCACTGCAACCATCAGGTCAGCTGTGCTGCATCCTGATCTGAACTGCTCATCTCCCATCTTACATTCTATACTCTGCATATCCATTTATCAATCACCCTCTCCAGAACTTTCATGCAATGTGTTAGGAGTTTGATGCCTCTGTACTGCCCACAGTTGTGGATGTCCCCTTTGTTCTAGTACACTGGCATGAGCATGCTTATTCTCCAGTCATCTTAGATACTACTTTCTCTCCACACTGCTATTAGTATCCTCAGGAGCCATTTCTCCCCTATCTCACCCAGCATCATTATCATATTGGCTGTGACTTCTTCTGAGCCTGCTGCTTTCCCTGACTTCATTTTCCTTAGTGCTGTTCTTACTTCTTCTAGGGTGGGCTTCTCCTCTTCTCTCATTGTAGGTTGTTTCTGGGGCAGTACAGCTTCTGTGGGGTTTTCTTCATTCAGAAGCTGCTGGAAATACTCCTTCCATCTGCCTTTGATGTCCTGTGGACGGGTGAGCAGGTTGTTGCTGGCATCCCTTATGAAGGGTGTCTGACTATCTTCTTTAAATTTCTGTCTTTGGCTTGCAACCTGATATAGTTTTGTTGTGCCTCTTACTGAGTCACTTTCCAGAAGTTGGTGGAGTGCCTGCAATGCCCTATTCTTTGCTATTGCAACTTCTTTCTTAGCTTCTTTGTTAGCCAACCATTAGTCCTTCCTAGCCTGGTCAGTCTTTTCTATCTCCCACTTCTTCCTGCACTCCTTCTTTCTTTTAATGACTTCCTGGACTTCTGCATTTCACCACAAGCTTTCCTTGTGTACCTTATTTCCATACCTGGCTTGCCTACATATCTTTTCTATAGTCCTAACGCATGCTGTTTTTAGCCACTGCCATTCTTGTTCAACTCTACCTATCTCCTCCTCTTGTTGGGGTGCTAGTGCCCTGAGTAATTCCTTGAACTGTTGTACTTATTCTCTAGTCAATTTCCAGGTTTTCAGCCTAGTCTCTGTTGACCTTACAGCCTTCTCTGATCACTGCTTGCAGCTGATTGTGGCAACTAGTGGTTTATGCTGTGAGCCGACTGTTTCACTGAGGGATGACTTTGCAATCATAGATTCTACCCCAGTGCCTTTTTTTTACTAGGAGGAAGTCTACCTGAGTTGCATGTTGGCTAATCTTATATGTAATCTTGTGACTGTCTCTCTTAACTGTGTGTTGGCTACTATCAAGCCATTTGCCAGACAGAAGTCTAGAATGGTTTCTCCTTCTTTATTCCTCTTTATTCCCATGTATACCCAAGCATTCAAGTCACCCATTATCAACACCAATTCATGTTGCCCTGCTTTATCTAGTAGGTCCTGCAACTGCACTCTTTTCCTCACTACTACAACCCCGCTGTGGGGCATAGGCTGAGATTATGAATACTGCCCTATCATTACATTGGAGTCTGACTGCCATGAGTCTGTCATTAATTCTGACGCTATCCCTCACTGCCTTCTGAAGCTTCTCTCTAACCACAATTCCTACACCATTTCTAGCCTGCCCCCCTCCTGAGTAGTAGACTCTGGATCCCAAGCCAACTGACTTTGCTGCACTCCCCTTCCAGCTCATCTCTTGAATACACAGGATATCCAGCCTCCTCCGTATCATCATGTCATTCACTTCCAAGCTGCGTCCTGTCAGTGAATGTACATTAGGCGTAGCAGTTCCGAGTTCATGTTTGGCAGGTTGGTTGGGTTTACTTCCAGTTTCTCTCAAAAGAGCTATCCCAGGTAACCCATTCTGGGCAACTAGACACCAGCCAGTAGCTTACTGACCCAGGGCTGCTGGGCTTTATGGCGGACACACACTGGCCAATAGGGACACATATACCCCTCCCACCATTAGCAAGGGTCCCTGGCATAGGTCAGAGTAGGCCGGGTCCTCAACCCACTTATCACCAGTAACTACCACTGCCCATTTTGGCAACATTAGTCAACATGACCAAATCACCTAGAGCCATATTTTACACCATCAAGTGGCTAGCCCTGCCACTGTGTGCAGTCTGACATCTGTGTTCCCCTATCTTGAGGATACTGCACACCACAGAAGATGCACAAAGCAGTTGGTCTGTACAACTCTTCCCCCTATAGGGCACCATATAGAGTATGTGCTGCTGCCCACAGCATTTGCGTGGTTTTGTGTGCCGGGCAGCACCGGTTAGCTAGGGTATAACTATTCATGGCTCCGCAAAGTCTACTCTTCAATTTTTCCCTTGGAACTAGACAAACTTTCAACTTAAGCGCTCAAACCATTCACTTCTCTTCCTGGCACTTGCTCAAAACTCATAACAAGCACTAATAAACCTTAGTACTAGACCCCCTTATACTGTAGAGAAGGACAAGGCTCTCTATTCGACCTTACCAGCCAATCAGTAAAATAGTACACTGTACCTATCCAGGCATGTCCAAAGGGCAGTTTCAGGTGTACTCTCTGGTCCAGCTGGTGAATCTGGGCATTTTGAGGCAATGTTACAATTGCCTCATGTACACAGACAACCCTCTCCTCCTTCCACCAAACACTAATACATGCGAGAGATGTAATTATACAGCCAAACTGGAGGCTAAGCTCTCTCACCCCAAGACTGGACCAGGCTGAGAAGAAGGGAATTACTTGCATCACACCACCAGTATCACATAGACCTATGAAACCAGCACCGACAAAAAACACACATAAATATACGAAAACATACTCAGAGGCTCTAAATAAAAATCTGCAAAAGGAACAGAGACCTCCAAAGCAGACATCCAAGCAACCTCCACCCCCAAAACAAACCATGAAACACATACTTCACAAAACCAGTGTGCCATGTAATCACAGCCCTTCAGACAAAATAACATACCCAACACACTAGTAATAGGTGACTCCATAGTCAGGCACACTGACGTCCCACTCACTAGGCTGAACAAGAAGAAGGTTACTGTTAGATGCCTGTCGGGTGCCAGGATCCGCCACATAACACAAGCAATCAGGTCACTCCAGAACAAGTACAAATATGACTCTGTCGTTGTCCATGTTGGTGTGAATGACCTGAGCCGTTTCTCCCTGGACTACATGAAAAAAGACATGGAGGAGCTCTCTGATCACATAGCCCAGGCTGATATGACCCTGACCCTGAGTAGCATCCTGCCTTCACCAAGAATGATACCACGGTATAGAGAAAACATTATCAATTTCAAGAATTGGCTAAGCTTCTGGTGTCATTCAAAGGGGATCCAGTGTCTGTCAGCTTGGGATGACATGCTCGACAAGCCACGCTGCTTCGCTAGAGACGGCTTGCACCTGTCACCCTTAAGCTTTCGAATACTGGCCAAGGCTCTTGCCACCTCCATAGTGCCTTTTTTAGGCAAGGCTCAAAAGACAAACCCACTGCCATAAATAGCACAAGTAACAAAAAACTGAGGGTAATGCTACTGAATGTCAGAAGTCTAAACCTCAAAATGTATGCATTCGAGGCACTCCTCAGTATGGAGAAAATCGATATATATGTGCAGTAACAGAAACCTGGTTTAAGGCTCCAGAGAGCACCCCAGCACTACCAGGTTACAACTCATACCATACATTTCAGCCACAAAACCTGGACTGAAATACAAAAGGGGGAGTATCCATATTCATCAAGGATACCCACACCTCCAGGTTAGTGGCACAGCACAATGCTTCAGAGATCATCCACGTGCAACTAACAACGGCCAAAACTGCTATTCAAATTATAGTTTGCTACAGATCACCCACCATGTCCCAGGACCCCCACTCCGCATTCCTGGAAACACTGGGAAACATAAAGGTCCTACCAAACACCCATATATTGGGTGATTTCAATTACCCAAACATTAACTGGGAGAACTACTCAAGTACAAACTCCCTTGCCCAACATTTCCTAGAATTTATAAACTCAAACGCCCTGGATCAACTGGTCAACACCCCCACCAGAGGTGACAACATATTGGACCTGGTCATCACCAACATGGGCAAGCGGTGTTCCACACCAGATGTCAACCCCTCATTGGTTAGATCTGACCATAAACTCATCACTCTGGATATCCACATTCCGCCACCACCCATGGTCAAAGAAACCACCGTGAAAAACTTTTTCAAAAGCAAACTTCACGTTACTTAAGACCGAGGTGGGAAGTTTCAAAGCCCTCATGCTAAAGGATAACGCTGTCCAAGCTGCAAAATCCTTTACTAATGCACTCTACAGGCACTTACAAGAGTGTTATCCCAAACAAAACCAAGACTCACTCCTCCAAGAAAAGGAAACCAGTCTGGTGGACCCCTGCCATAAACAAGCTATAAAATAGAAGGGTGAAACTAGTACAGAAAAGAGTAAAATCCCAAGAAGGGAAGACATCCCTGATCAGTATCCGCAAGAAACTATGTTCCCGCATGAAATCATCCAAGGCTAGCTTCAAAAGAAAAGTTGTAATGGACCCCAAAGATAACCACAAGGCATTCTTTAGCCATGTCAAGAATCTAAGTGGCAATTCTCAGATCTGCTTGGAGTTAGTGCAGAATAGCACAAAATACACTGAACTGACCGATATAGCCAACATCCTGGCAGACAAGTTTAGTGCAAACTTCATTCCCTCTCACCCCCAAAAGGGCCCATAACTATACCAGAAGAATGTAGTACCCCTGAAATCACAGACACTCAGGTTAAAACAGCCCTCTCCAAAGCCAAAAACACAGCATCAGTGGGACCGGATGGTGTCCCAGGCTGCATCCTACACGAGCTCAAAGATGAACTAACCCCTCACCTAAACACACTGTTTAAACTCAGCCACTCCACAGGCTATGTGCCCACAGAGTGGTGCACATCAACGGTTATTCTGCTCCACAAAGGTGGAGCCACAGAAGATCCCAGGAACTATCACCCTATAAGCCTGACTAGCTTGGTCTGCAAAACTATGGAGCGCATCATCATGGATCTCATTAACAGAGATATTGGGAACCTCTAAACACTGGACCCTACCTAGTCTGGCTTTTTTAAGGGCAGATCATGCCTCCTAAACCTGGTGGACTTCTTTGAGACAGTTACCAAGGCTATAGACAAGGGAAAGGTGGTCCACATAGCCTACTTAGACCTCGCAAAGGCCTTCAACACCATTCCCCACTCAGGTATTATAGACAAGCTCACCAGCCTGAACATAAACCCCTATGTCACGAGATGGGTTGCCAACTGGCTCATAGACAGAACCCACATGGTAAGAGTTGCAGGAGCTAGGTCTGACTCTAAACCGGTTACAAGTGGCATTCCCCAGGGCTCAGTCCTAGGACCCCTCCTGTTCGGCATATACTTCTCAGAGGTACAGGCAAGCACAGGAGGACTATGGCTGACCAAGTTCACAGACGACTGCAAACTATGGGCTATAATTGACTCTCCAGCTGACACAGACATCCTCCAAAAGGGTCTCACTGAAACAGATACCTGGTGTCAAAACTATGGCCTCAAGCTAAATGCCAAAAAGTGCATAGTCATCCCCTTTGAAAAAAAAAAAAAACAAAGTACCCACAAACTATCACATAGGTGGTAACCCCCTAAATACGGAAGATATAATAAGGGATCTGGGGACCCAAGGAGATAGTAACCTCTCCTTTGATAATCACATTGCCAAAGTGGTTAGAAAATCCTTCTATGTAGCCCACCTAATCACAAAAGGGTTTGCATCCAGATCGAAAGAGGTCATTGGGCCCCTCTACGCATCACTCATCAGACCCGTCATAGAGTTCAATTCCCCATTTGGGATGTACCTTATAAGACACCTGCAACAACTGGAAAGATCACAGAAGTACCTCACCAAGAGGATCACTGGCCTCAAGCAGATGCCCTATGCAGCTTGACTGAAGAAACTCCAGCTGTACTCTGTTGCATACCGCCTACTCAGAGGTGATCTCTGCCTGACATACAAGGCCATGTCCAACCCAGAATTGATGGACATGCTCCACCTAAAGGAAACCATATCCCCTCGAGCCAGATGCTCCAGGGATCTAAACCTCACCACAACAATAAATAGGATGTGCTGGAGGGATAGATTCTTGTCCCAGAGACTTCCCATGCTCTGGAACAAGATTTCAGTCTACATTAGGCAGAGCACCTCGCTAACTCTCTTCAAGAGAAACCTTGACGAGTGGATGGGAAACAGAAAGTTTACACCAGGGATCACTTCAATGGCTCTGCTGGACAGAGGCACAGGGAACTAATCTAAGGGGGTGGCAAAAGCCAACACATTCTGGCTAGGCTTATAAATGCCTTCGGGCAGATAGCCTAGTACCTACCTATAGGTTCATAGGTTGGTACTGGGCTATCTGCCCGAAGGTATATATTAGCCCAGCCACGTTGTGCGGTATTCACCACCCCTTTAGTAGTTCCCTAGACCCTTGTACTAGCAGCTAGTACCCTTGGCCCCTATCTAGTAGTGCTGTTGGTGTGATCCTTGGTGTGAACTTTCTGTTACCCATCCATTCATCAAGGTTCCTCTTGAAGAGTGATAGTGAGAGGCTCTGTCTTATGTAGATCGGGACCCTGTTCCATAGTAAGGGAAGTCTCTGTGAAGGGAATCTATCCCTCCAGCATGTTCTATTCATTGTTGTGTTGAGGTTTATATCCCTACAGCGTGTAGCTCGAGTAGATTTGGTTTTGCTAAGATGAAGCATGTTCAACAATTCTGGGTTGGACATGGCTCTGTACGTTAGACAGAGATCGCCTCTGAGAAAGCGGTATGCAACAGAGAACAGTCTTAGCTTTTTCAATCGTGTTGCATAGGGCAACCCTCTCCTCCTCCCAACAAACACAAATACATGTGAGAGATGCAACTATATAGCCAAACTGGAGGCTGAACTCTCTCAACTCAGGGCTGGCATGACCAGACAGGAGTAGATGGCAACCACACACACAACAATCCCAGTCCCACAAAGACCTACCACAACTGCAAACCAAAAGCATAAAAACACAACGACGTACTCGGAGGCTGTAATAAAAAACTTACCAAAACAATAGAGGCTCCCAAAGCAGACATCCAAAAATCCACCACCTCAAAACAAAACACATGCAACACATACTTCAATAAATCAGTGTGTCGTCCAATCGCAGCCCTTAAGGCCAAACACCATGCCTGATACACTAGTAATAGGTGACTCCATAGTCAGACACACTGATGTCCCACTGACCAGGCTGAACAAGGAGAAGGTGACTGTGAGCTGTCTATCGGGAGCTAGGATCCGCCACATAACACACGCACTCAGGTCACTCCAAAGCAAGTACAAATATGACTCCGTCATTGTCCATGCTGGTGTGAATGACCTGAGATGTACCTCCCTGGACTACATGAAAAGAGAAATAGAGGAGCTCTCCGATTATGTAGCCCAGGCTGGTATGACCCTGACCCTGAGCAGCATCTTGCCCTCACCAAGAATGATACCACAATACAAAGACAAGATGATCAGCTTTAACAATTGGCTCAAGTACTGGTGTCATTCTAAGGGGATCCAATGTCTGTCTGCCTGGGATGATATGTTGGACAAGCCACGCTGCTTCGCAAGGGATGGCTTACACCTGTCACCACTGGGCTTCCGGATATTGGCTAAGGCTCTTGCCACCCCCATAGTGCCTTTTTTAGGCAAGGCTCAAAAGACAAACCCACCTCCTTAGAAAACAAAAATGGAAAAAAACTAAAGGTAATGCTGCTCAACGCCAGAAGTCTAAATCTCAAGATGCAGGCACTTGATGCACTCCTCAGCATGGAGAACATTGACGTCTGTGCAGTAACTGAAACCTGGTTCAAGGCTCCTGAGATCACCCCAGTGCTACCAGGCTATACCTTGTATCATGCTTTTCGGCCCCAAAACCCGGACCGAACCACAAAGGGAGGGGGAGTGTCCATATTCATAAAGGAAACCCACACCGCCAGGTTAGTAGCAACACATGAAGCATCAGAGACCATACAGGTGCAACTAACCATAGGCAAAACTGCTATACAACTGGTAGCATGTTACAGACCACCCTCCCAATCTCAAGAACCCCACTCAGCCTTCCTGAAGACATTGGAGGATATGAATGTATCACAAAATACCATTATACTGGGAGACTTCAACTACCCAAACATAGATTGGGTACATTATTCTAGCCCTAATACCCTAGCCCAAAGGTTCCTGGAATTCATAAATTCAAATGCACTGGAACAACTAGTCACCTCTCCCACCAGGGGAGATAATATACTAGACCTGATCATCACAAACATGGGGACAAAATGCTCCACACTGGAAGTATACCCCTCACTAGTGAGATCTGACCACAAACTAATCACCCTGGATATACATATCCCACCTCCACCCCACAACACAAAAGACCACAGTGAAAAACTTCTCAAAAGCAAACTTCACTCTTCTTAAGACTGAGAAGGTATCCTTTAAGCCCACTGTGCCAGTGGATACCACATCCCACAATGCCGAATCCTTCACAAATGCTATCTATGGACATCTCCAAGAATGCATGGATCATGCAATCCCAAACAAATCCAAGTCCCACTCCACCAAATGTAAGCGTCCTGTCTGGTGGACCTCAGCCATAAACAAATTGTATAACAAAAGAAGGAAGCTACTGCACGTCAGAGCGAAATCCCATGAAGGGAAGACATCTCTGATCAACATTAGCAGAAAACTACGTTCTCTCATAAAAACATCCAAGGCAAACTTTGAGAGAAAAATCGCTAAGGACACTAAAGATAACCACAAAGCCTTCTTCAGCTATGTTAGAAACCTGGGTGGAAACCCTCAGATATGCTCAGAGTTGGTTCACAACAACAAAAAATACACTGAACCCACAGATATTGCTAACATTCTGGCTGACAGGTTCAGTGCAAATTTCTCCCCTCCTTCACCCCCAAAAGAAGAAATACTTATCCCTGCTGAATGTAATCTCCCTGTCATCTCAGATGTCCAAGTGAGAACCGCCCTAAACAAAGCAAAAAACACAGCATCAATGGGACCTGACGGTATCCCGGAGTGCATGTTACATGAACTCCAAGAGGAGCTAAATCCACACATAAAAATGATATTTAACCTTAGCCTTACTTCGGGATATGTACCTGAACACTGGCGTACAGCAACAGTGGTCCCACTCCACAAGGGGGGGGGGGTGCCTCTACAGACCCTGGAAACTACCGCCCCATAAGCTTAACTAGCCTGGTCTGCAAAGCTATGGAAAGAATCATTATGGAACTCATAAACAGAGACATAGGGGATCTACAGACACTTGACCCCACCCAGTTCGGCTTTGTAAAGGGCAGATCCTGCCTTTTAAACCTGGTTGACTTTTTCGAAACAGTCACTAGAGCCATTGATGAGGGCAAAGCAGTCCATACAGCGTACCTGGACTTGGCTAAGGCCTTCGACACAATACCCCACTCAGGCATCATAGATAAGCTAAACAGCTTAAATGTAAACCCTTATGTCACTAGATGGGTTGCAAACTGGCTAAAGGACAGAACCCATAAAGTTAAAATCGCTGGAGCAATATCAGACTCAAAGCCAGTCACAAGTGGCATCCCACAGGGGTCTGTCCTGGGAACCCTCTTGTTCGGCATTTATTTCTCAGATGTTAAAGCAAACATGGGAGGGCTGTGGCTGACAAAGTTCGCAGATGACTGCAAACTAGGCGCCATAGTCGATACACCAGCAGACACACGCATCCTACAAAATGGCCTCACTGAAATGGACAACTGGTGCCATAGTCACGGCCTTAAACTAAATGCCAAAAAAATGTATAGTCATCCCTTTTGGAAAAAACAAAGTACCCACAAATTATCACATAGACAGCAACCCACTGAGTACGGAAAAAGTAATCAGAGACCTAGGGACCCAAGCGACCTCTCATTTGACACCCACGTTGTCAAAGTGGTTAGAAAAACATTCTACCTTGCACACCTCATCATGAAGGGATTCACATCCAGATCCAAGGATGTCATTGTACCCCTATATTCCTCCCTCATTAGACCCATGATTGAGTACAATGCCCCATTTGGTATGTACCTCACCCAGCATTTGCAACAGCTGGAGAGACCACAAAAGTACCTCACCAAAAGGATCAAGGGTCTCCAACATATGTCTTATTCTGCCAGACTAAAGAAACTTCAGCTCTATTCAGTAGCATACCGCCTGCTCAGAGGTGATCTCTGCCTGACTTACAAGGCCATGTCCAATCAGGATCTGATGGACATGCTCCACAGCAAAAAATCCAAATCCATCAGGACCACGAGAGCTAAAGACTTAAACCTCGGCACAAGTATGAATAGGACACGCTGGAGGGATAGATTCATAACCCAGAGGCTTCCCATGCTTTGGAACAGGATCCCAGTTCGTATTAGGCAGAGGCCCTCACTGACTCTCTTCAAGAGAAATCTTGATGAGTGGATGGGAGATCGTAAGTTTACCCCAGGGGTCACATCTGTGTCACTGCTAGACAGGGGCACAGTAAACTAATTCTATTATATAAGGGGACCTTCATTGTGTCACTACTAGACAGAGGCACAGTATTCTAGATTTATTCTGTACATTTTTGTACCATTTCTTGGGGTGGCAAAAGCCACATCACTATGGCTAGGCTTACAAATGCCTCAGGGCAGATAGCCTAGTACTATACTATGAAACTATGAAACTGTTTGAGGCCAGTAATCCTCTTGGTTAGGTACCTCTGTGGTCTCTCCAGCTGCTGGAGATGTCTAGCCAGGTACATTCCAATTGGTGCATTGTACTCAATAATGGGTCTGATGAGGGAAGAGTAGAGGGGCACTATTACATCCTTAGATCTTGATGCGAACCCTTTCGTGATCAGATGGATCACATAGAAGGATTTTCTAACTACTTTGGCAACATGGTTATCAAAGGAAAGCTGACTATCTACCTGGGTCCCTAGATCCCTTATTTCTTCTTCAGATTTCAGGGGATTACCTCCTATGTTGTAGTTTGCGGGTACTCTGTTTTTTCCAAAGGGGATTACTACACATTTTTTTGCATTTAGCTTGAGACCATGGCTTTGACACCATGCATCAGTCTCATTTAGGCCTTTCTGGAGGATCTCCATGTCGGCCGGAGACTCTATTATACCACCCAGTTTGCAGTCATCCGCAAACTTAGTCAGCCACAGCCCTTCCGTGCTTGCCTGTACTTCTGAGAAGTATATGCCAAACAGGAGGGGCCCCAACACAGAGCCCTGAGGCACACCACTCATTACTGGTCTGGATTCAGACATAGATCCCGCTACTCTTACTTTATGGGATCTGTCTGTGAGCCAGTTTGTGATCCATCTTGTGACGTAAGGGTTTATGCCCAGGCTGGTGAGCTTATCAATAATACCTGAATGGGGAATGGTGTCAAATGCTTTAGCAAGGTCAAGGTAAGCCATGTGTACCTACTTTCCCTTATCTATAGCCTGAGTAACTGTCTCAAAGAAATTCACCAGGTTCAGGAGGCATGATCTGCCGTTGACAAAGCCGAACTGTGTGGGGTCCAGCGACTGGAGGTTCCCAGTCTCTCCATTTATGAGTTCCATAATGATTCGCTCCATAGCCTTAAAGATCACACTGGTCAGGCTTATTGGTCGGTAGTTCCCAGGGTCAGTTGTGACCCTACCCTTGTGTAGGGGGACCACTGTTGCCATGCGCCATTCTATGGTCAAATATCCTGTGCAGAGGCTGAGACTGAACAGGGTATTAAGATGCGGGGTTAATTCCTTTAGGAGCTCGCGTATGACACAGCCTGGGACACCATCTGGTCCCATGGAGGCAGTGTTTTTAGCTTTAGATAGAGCATTGTTAACCAACGAATCAGTAATAATTGGACTTACACAATCCCCTGGAATCGTAATAGGCCCTGTAGGTGGTGAGGGGAGGGGAGAAATTTGCACTGAACCTGTCAGCCAAGATGTTGCCAATGTCAGAAGGGCCAGTGTATTTTGTTCCATTTTATACTAGCTCAGAACAGACCTGAGCATTGCCATTTAGGTTTTTGACGTAGCCGTAGAAGGCCTTATGGTTATCCTAGGCATCCTTGGCAACTTTCTTTTCAAAATTAGCTTTAGTTGACTTGATGAGGGCCCTCAATTTCTTACTAATGCTGATCAGGGATGATTTTTCTACTTGAGATTTGGCCTTTTTTTGTATGTCTCCTCCTTTTATTGTAAAGTTTGCTTATGACCGGGGTCCACCAAACTGGTTTCTTCTTGCTTGAGGAAGGAGTCCATGCAATCCTGAAGATGCATATAGAGTGCCTTGGTGTAGGATTCCGCATCCTGGATATCATTATCCTTCTGCAAAGGAATAGTGAAGCTTTCCACTTCGGATGCAAGTAGTTTGAAGTTTGCTTTGGAAAGGTTTTTGACTATGGTTTCTTTGACTGGGGGAGGTGGAGGGGTGAGGATGTCCAGGGTTATCAGTATGTGGTCGGATCTGACCAAGGAGGGAGTGATAACGGGTGTGGTACAATGGGCGCCCATATTTGTGATGATTAAATCCAATATGTTGTCCCCTCTAGTGGGGGAACATACTAGTTATTCAAGGGCATTTGAATTTATAAATTCTATGAATCGCTAAGCATAGGAGTTGGAACACTGGTAGTTTGCCCAGTCTATACCAAGGTAGTTGAAATCACCCAAGATTATGGTGTTGGGTAGGACCTTTATATTTTCCAATGTCTCAAGTAATGCAGAGTGAGCATCTTGGGACATGGTGGGCATTCTATTACCGGCTACGACTTGAAATGTGGTTTTGCCTGCTGATAGTTGTGCATGGATGATCTCTGGGGCATCATGCTGCGCTACTAACCTGGAGATATGGGTATCCTTGATGAATATGGATACACCTCCGCCCTTTGTACTGCAATCCGGTAACTGAGGCCGGAAGGTATGATATGAATTGTAACCTGGCAGTGCTGAGGTGCTCTCCTGAGCCTTGAACCAGGTTTCCGTCACTGCACAAACATCGATTTTCTCCATGCTGAGGAGAGCCTCGAGTGTGTGCATTTTGAGGTTGAGACTTCTGGCATTGAGTAGCATTACCCTTGGTTTTGGGTTACCTGTGCTGGTTACGGTGGTTGGTTTGTCCTTTGAGCCTTGCCTAAAAAAGGCACTATGGGGATGGCAAGAGCCTTGGCCAGTATTTGAAAACCTAGGGGTGACAGGTGCAACCCATCTCTGGCAAAACAGCGAGGCTTGTCTATCATGTCATCCCAGACAGACAGACAGACACTGGATCCCCTTAGAATGACACCAGAAGCTTAGCCAAGTGTTGAAATTGATCATTTTGTCTTTGTATTGTGGTATCATTCTAGGTGAAGGTAGTATGCTACTCAAGGTCAGGGTCATACCAGCTTGGGCTACATGATCAGAGAGCTCCTCAATGTCTCTTTTCATGTAGTCTAGGGAGGTACGTCTTAGATCATTCACACCAACATGTACAATGACAGCGTCATACTTGTACTTGTTCTAGAGTGACCTAAATGCCTGTGTTATGTGGCGAATCCGAGCACCCGACAGGCAGCTGACAGTAACCTTCTCCTTGTTCAGCCTGGTGAGTGGAACATCCGTGTGCCTTACTATAGAGTCTCCTATTACTAGCGTGTTAGGTATGGTGTTTTGCCTTAAGGGCTGTTGTTAGGCACACTGCTGAGGTGAATTATGTGTTTTCTGGCTTGTGTTTGGGGGTGCAGGTTGCTTGCTTATTTGCTTTGGAGGGCACTGATTCTTTTTCAGATTGGTAACTAGTGCCTCCGAATATGTTTTTGTGTATTTATGCGTATGTTTTGCCGGTGCTTGTTTTGTAGATTCATGTGTGACAGGTGGTGTGATGCAAGTGTGTCCCTTATCCTCTTGACTGTCTGATACAGTCATGGGTTGAGAGCGCTTAGCCTCCAGTCTGGCTGTGTATTTGCATCTCTCATAAGTGTTTGTGTCAAGAGGTAAGAGGAGAGGGCTGTCTGTATACATGAGGCAGTTGTGACATTGCCTCAGGATGCCCAATTCCACCAGATGAACTGGAGAGTACACCTGAAGCTGACCTCTGGACATGCTTTGAAGGGTCTTATGCTATATGATAATAGTGCTGTCTAGGAAATTTGGAGAATAATAGTGCTGTCTAGGAGATTAGGACAAGTGCTGATTTCTGTTTTGCAAGTGCTGCAATAAGACCAGCTGATCTGAAGCACTTGAGTTGAGGCTTGCCTAGTTCTAAGGGAAAATTTACAGCTCAGACTTTGTGGGGCCGGGAATAGTATACCCCAGCTAACCGGCGCTGCCCGACCCTGCTCTGTACACAAGACCTCGCAAAAAGAGAGTTGCAGGGATTTTCATCTAGATAAGTGAGGAAAGTGAGTACAAGAGCTGTTTTTCTCTAAGCAAGTGAGAAAAGTAAGTACAAAACCTGTTTTCCTCTAGGTAATGAGGAAGATGGAGTGCTATAGTAATTAGTAGCTTATTTAGTGCTTACAAGTTCTGAACAAGTGCTGAGCATGAACAAGCAAATTTAAGTGCTAAAACTAAGAATCTGTATCTGCACTAGATGAATTACAGGACATAAACAAGTGCAAATACAGGCTTTCAAATCAGAAAGTTGAGAGATATGGAAGAGATTGCCCAAACGGCCAGTAACTACAAATTCTGGGCCAGGACCACTACTTATGTGGTAGACAGGTTACCTAGTGCTTACCGCTCCCACTGATAAGCTAGAAGGCTTCCCTCCAACACAGAAAGGCTTGGGGGACTCAGAAGCTTACCAACAGTCCTGGATACAGCAAATATGTATCTGGAACACTAGTTACAGGAAAGGTAGGAAACAGGCTTACAGTTTTTTTTTTTTTTTTTTACAGAAAAGTAGCAAAAACAGTAGTAAAAAACAATTCACATGCAGTGCAAGCTAGCACACTTGAGTATGCAGCAATATTAGACCAAAAACAGTTTAAAAAATGCAATTAAATTAAAAAAGGACTTAAAGCAAGTGTAGAAAGAGTTTATTAGGTAGAATGTGGTAAAGAGATGGGATGGGGGAGTGTCCCAGATCAAATCTACAGTGGTGCGGGCAACTGCAAAAGCCACCAAATTTAAACTACAAACCAAAAATAGGGAGTGTGGGTGGGACAAAACAGTTTCAACAGAGATCTAAGCAAAAACTAACAGTACAAACTTTAAAACAAAAAAATATTTTCAGCTCTGTATATTTGCTGATCAGTCTCTCAGAACAGTGAGACAACAGTTTCAACACAGATCTAAGCAAGAATTAAACTCTGTAACCAAAAAAATATATACTCAGCTCTGTATAATTGCAGATAATGTAAGGCAGTGTCTCAGAACATGAATCTATTCATTGGTGAGTTTGAGATGGAAACACTCAGTATGTTTTTCGGACATGGGAGAAACCCCACAGAGACACAGGGAGAACCTGCAAACTTTAAGCATGCATTGGTCAGGAGGTCAGGATAGAACCTTGTACCTTGTGCATGGGAGGCAAAGACCTTAACCATTATGCTAACTGGTCTCTATATATTTTTAAAAAATCAGTGCTTCTTAATACATGTCTCCTTTAGACTGCTTTGATATATTTCTCACCACAATGTATTTTTTTCAATGTGGATTTTGTATAGGTGCAACATGAATATGTAATCTACACTAGGTTATGTTTGATTTATAAAATGTGTTTGTACTGGGCAGTGCATTGCAGAACCATAACATTATTACATGATCACTACAAACATATGGACACACTGCTCATCTGACCATTAGGCCTTTTTTGTGATGCCAGTTTAGATAAGAGTAACCCATCCCAACCCAAATGTCATGAGATTTTGGTTGTTGGAGTGGGGTGAAATGGTCATTCAAATGAATAACTTTTTCCTCATATTCTGTTGATGCAGCTCTCCACTTGAGCAGCTGATATTTGTGTTTTCCCAGATTTCCACTGTAATATTTCTGCATATCTTTTGCATGTCTGTTACAGGCTCATAAACATGGCAGTTAAAATTGTATACACAGCCTTTTTAATATTTTCTGCAAATTAAAATCTCATAGATTCATATGTATATATTAGGCTAATGACCACTATGGCCTTTATAAGCCTCGTCCTACAAGCCAACCCAACTGTGTCCCTATGTTTCATGGATGTTTATTAAGAGGAGATGCTAGGAAGTTTCTAAAGGTTATGTGGGGGAAAATGCTAGTTTGGGCATAGATACTGTCTGCCTCCATCTATCAGAGACATGGGGGCCAGACCTGGGGTGAGTTTCTGATTTCCCATCCAATGGTCAAGGTTACTCTTAAATAGGGTTAGGGATGAACTCTGCTTCACATAGATGGGGAGCCTGTTCCACAACATGGAAATCCTTTGAGACATATGCCTGTCTCACCAACATGTCCTATTTATGTCACAAGCAAAATTTCAGTCCTTGGAACTAGTGGTTCTGATGCTGTTTGCTTTGGAGATGTACAAAAGATCCATCAGAGGAAACCTTGTATACCAGGCATAGATTGCCTGTCAGTAACCTGTAGAAGACAGAGTATAGAGATAGGGCTTTAAGGTGATCAGTATAGGGCAATGCATTTTTACCCTGGATACTCCTGGTAAGGGACCATTGTGGGTGTTAAAATAAATAAAATAAGCATCTAAATATATATATAGCTATTTATTTAACATTTGTTTAGCAGGATAAGCTGAGTGGACAACTGGTGTCAATTTTCAGCTGAGTCCTGGGGAGAAAAGCTCTAAAAACTCTGTACCCATGAACTACCACATAGGCAGCAATCTACTTAACACCAAATGCGTGATAAGAGACCTTAGGACCCAGGTGGACAGTAGTCTCTTCTTTGATAGTCACATCGCCACAGTAGTCAGGAAGTCCTTCTACGTGGCACACCTCATCATAAAAGGGTTCTCATGCAGGAAAAAAGAGGTAATCGTTCCCCTCTACTCGACACTCATTAGACCCACTATAGAGTGCAACGCCCCTTTTGGAATGTACCTCACAAGACATCTGCAGCAGCTGGAGGGGCCACAGAGGTACCTCACAAGGAGGATTACTGGACTCAAACAGATACCCTACACTGACCGCCTCAAAAAACTCCAGCTTTACTCCATAGCATATCACCTACTCAGAGGTGATCTCTGCCTAACATATAAAGCTATGTCAATCCCAGAGCTGTTGGACATGCTACACCTAAAGAAATCCCTCCAAGCTACACGCTCTAGGGACCTAAACCTTGTCACCACAATAAACAGGACATGCTGGAGGGATAGATTCCTATCCCAGAGACTTCCCATACTCTGGAACAGGCTACCCATCTATGTCAAGCAAAGTTATTCATTAGCACTCTTCAAGAAAAATTTTGATGACTGGATGGGAAATAGGAAATACACCCCGGGGATCACTTCTGTGTCTCTGCTTGACAGTGGCACAGGAAAATAACTTTCTTGGGTGGCGTAAGGAAGGGAACCTCATTGGCTAGGCTTGCGTAGGCCCTTGGGCCAATAGCCTAGTACCTACCTATGAACCTATGAACCTATACAGTACAGAGAGTAAAGTAATGACAACAATTTGGTTACAAAGTGAAAAATGATAGTAACAATTAGGAAACATGCTATACCTAGTAGATACAATATGTACAATCTAAAACAATGAGCATAGTTAGAACACAGTATCCCAAGGCATTTGCCAAGTAATAGCAATATATACAATATGTACAATCAGTCTCCAGAGCTGTGGACGAGGGTAAGGTGTTCCACACAGCCTATCTGGACATCACCAAAGCCTTCAACACCATCCCCCACTCTGGAATCATAGATAAACTTACTAAGCTGGGCATTAATCCCTACGTCACACGATGGGTTGCCAACTGCCTTACTGACAGAACCCACACTATAAAAGTAGCTGACTCCAAATCCAGCTCCAGACAAGTGACAAGTGGAGTACCTCAGTGTTCAGTCCTGGGACTGCTCTTGTTTGGCATCTACTTCTCTGAAGTACAGGCCAACACTAAGGGACTATGGCTAACAAAGTTCGCAGATGACTGCAAACTAGGAGCCATTATTGAATCTCCAAATGATGTGGATATTCTACAAAAGGGCCTTACAAAAACAGATGCTTGGTGCCAGAGCCACGGGCTCAAGCTCAATGCCAAGAAATGTATAGTTATCCCCTTTGGGAAAAAACATGCACCCATGAATTACCACATAGGTGGCAGTACACTAAACACCTAAACTGTGATAAGAGACTTAGGGACACAGGTGGACAGTGATCTCACCTTCGATAACCACATCGCCACAACAGTCAGGAAATCCTTCTATGTGGCACACCTCATCACTAAGGGCTTTTCATCCAGAAAAAAGGAGGTCATTGTCCCACTGTACTCATCCTTCATTAGACCCATTATAGAATACAACGCCCCATTTGGTATATACCTCTCAAGACATCTGCAACATCTGTAAAGGCCGCAGAAATACCTCACTAAAAGAATCACAGGCCTAAAGCAGATGCCCTATGCTGACCGTCTAAAAAAAACTCCAGCTATACTCTGTCGCTTATTGTCTACTCAGAGGCGATCTATGCTTAACATACAAGGCCATGTCAAACCCAGAGCTGTTGGACATGCTACACTTAAAGAAATCCCAATCCCTCAGAGCCACACGCTCCAGGGATCTAAACCTTGTCATCACAATGAAAAAAACATGCTGGAGGGATAGGTTCCTGACCCAGAGACTCCCCAGACTCTGGAACAGACTGCCCATACATGTCAAGCAGAGTGCCTCTTTGGCCCTCTTCAGAAGGAACCTTGACGATTGGATGGGAGATAGGAAATTAACCCTGGGGATCACGTCACCCAGACAGGGGTCTAGGGATGTAAATATTGTGGGAAGAAATAGCCAGGGAATTGTTATGGCTAGGCTTGTATAGGTGCTAGGGCCGATAGCCTAGTACCAACCTATGAAGCTATTCACAGTGAGCATTGGTAGAGAACAATAATAATGAACACCAGAGGCATAAGGGAATAAAGTCTTACAGTAGGGTGAGGCTTCAGGGAGGTGCATTTCAGTTACAAAAATGGTTAGTGTAATGGTATGATTTAAGGAAGTTTTTGACAGTGGAAGTACAGTTTTGTATTCTGAGGTCAGGGGGGCAGGATGTTCCATGTTTTAGCGACTCCATTAGGAAAAAGAGATTCAGCAGAGCTATTTTTACATGGAATTGTATTGCTCAGAGCTTGATTACTGGATCATAAATGTGTATTTGAATTGTAGATGTTTAGAAGACCAGTCAGGGCAGGGGTTCTCTCAGGATAGTATAGTATTTGATAGGCTAGGTTGAGTTGGTGGTAGCATAGTAAATTAGGAAATTTGAGCCAGTGTAATGAATGTAAGGACTGGCAGTGGTGGGAGCATGACTTGGCATTGGTTGCTAACCTGGCGATATTGTTGTAGCAAGTGGAAAGTTTGTTCAGGTTGGTTTTATTTAGGTTTGTTAGAAGTGGGGATGCATAAAGTGATATGGATAGGAGATGGGTTCTGAAAATATCAGTTCTAGACTTGGAGGTAGGGTACCTTTTTACAGCGATAGAGGGTTCCTAGCTTTTTATGGACTTTGGAAATAGTTATGGAGATACAATTGACCCACACACAACTCAGATTCTACACATATAAGTCTTAGTAGTTTGGCCTCTGATACTGGGGTGATGAGTGTCTTGTTGGCTGAGAGTATAGAAGGTGGGGGTCATTGGTCTTTGGTGGAGTAATGTAAGTTGTGTTTTCTTGGGGTTTAATATCAATTGTGACTTGCTTAGCCAGTTTTCTATCTCTGTAAAGGATTATTGGGCTTTTTGCTGGAGAAGTTGGATGTTAGAATTGGAGCAGGTCAGGGTTGTGTCATCAGCATACTGGACTATATCAGCTTTAGTGGTTGCTACTTGAATTTGGTTTGTAAAGATGTCAAAAAGAAGGGGGCCTAGAATTGAGCCTTGCAGTATGCCTAGTGTGACAAGAAGTTGGAAGGAAAGGGAGTTGAGCCATTTGACAGACTGTTGGTGGTTGTCTAGGTAATTTTTAAACCAGAGTAGGGTGGGGTTGTTGATGTTGAGTTCAGAGAGGCAGGTTAAGAGTTTACTGTGGGGAAACTGTATGAAATGCTTTGGATAAGTCTGGAAAGGTAGTGGAGACTAGATTGCCTTGGTTCCTGAGTGAGTTTATAGTGTTGGTGAAGTTAAGTAGGGCAGTGGTGGGATGGGTAAAATCCATGTTGAGATTTGCAGAGTAGATTATTGGAGAGAAGGTGGGTGAGGTGTTGGTGAAGGATGCACTTTTCTAAGATCTTTGATAGAGGTGAGAGGAAAGCGATGAGTCTGTAGTTAGAGAGGTCAGTACAGGGGCCACCCTTGTGATGGGAAATGATGAATGAGGTCTTCCACAATGATGGGACGGTATTTTCAGTAATTGATCTATTTATTAGCAATGAAATTGGGTAAGCTATAGCTCTGGATGCAAGTTGAAGGCATTCGGATGCAAGTTGAAGACATTCGGCGAGAAGATTGTTGGCAGCGACGGTTTTAGTTTAGTTAAGTATTTTTGGATAATAAAAGTTGGTACTGGCATGAGAGAGAAGAGGGTAGTGTTGTTTGGGGCCTTAGGGGCTTGTGGTAGGTTGGTAGTGCTTGTATTATTTATGAGTTTAAGTGTAGAGGAGGTAAACTAGTTGCTGAAGCTGGAGACTATGTCTGAGTTTGTACCTTGTATATTGGGGGGGGGGTCTAGGCTGGAGGATTTTGTTCACTGCAACGCAAAATTTTTGAGGGTTAGTATTTTGTTTTCTTTGTAGGGAAATGTAGTGAATTTACTTGTCAATCTTAATTTTTTTTGCCTTATTTTGAAGTTCAAGAAAGGTTTGCCTAGTGGTGGATGTCTTGTGTTGTCACCACATTTTCCAGGTTTTATCCCTGTCTTTGAGTGAGACCTTTGTGGTTTTCTGTAGCCAGGGGGCTTGTTTACTATGTATCCTAATTCTTTTAATTGGGGCTAGGTGGTTAAGGATGTTTAGAAATGTGGAGCTGATGTATTCATCTGCCATGTCAAGTAATCTTATAACAGTGCATGTTCACTTCTGCTTGTTTTATATATATATATATATATATATATATATATATATATATAGGTTCATAGGTTCATACTAGGCTATCTGCCCTAGGGCATTTATAAGCCTAGCCAGAGTATGTTTGGCTTTCGCCACCCATTTTAAATTAATTTTGCTATGCCCTTTTTCGAGATTAGTATACTGTGCCTCTGTCTAACAGTGACACAGAAGTGATACCTGGGGTAAACCTATGATCTCCCATCCACTCATCAAGATTTCTCTTGAAGAGAGTCAATGAGGGACTCTGCCTAACCTGGACTGGGATTTTATTCCAGAGTGAAGGGAGCCTCTGGGTTATGAATCTGTCCCTCCAGCATGTCCTATTTATTTCAGTGCTGAGGTTCAAGTCTCTCGAGCGCGTAGCACGATGGGATTTGAATTTTCTGAGGTGCAGCATGTCCATTAATTCCGGGTTGGACATGGCTTTATACGTCAGGCACAGATCGCCTCTGAACAGGCGGTATGCCACTGAGTAGAGCTGGAGTTTCTTTAACCGGGCAGCATATGGCATCTGTTTGAGCCCTTTGATCCTCTTGGTGAGGTACTTTTGGGGTATTTCCAGTTGCTGCAGGTGTCTGGTAAGGTACATCCCAAAAGGGGCATTGTACTCATTTATTATATATATATATATATATATATATATATATATATATATATATATATATTAAAATATATATATTTAGATGTATGTATATTTATATTTGCTAGCATATATACATTAAAGGGTTAAAATTTTCTTAGCTGAAAAATAAAAAAATACACTATGCATGTTTCGGCATCCTACTGTGTGTAATACAAAACACTGTGTGCCTAGTACAAACTTCAAGGAGAATTACAGATAAGAAACTGGGTGCAGAGACGATTGAAAACAGAAACAATTTCCCACCAGGAAGGACTCCCTAAAAGTTTAAGATCATCACAGAATTCACCTTGAAGTGTAGCTTATCAATAGACTGTATGAAATCAGGCAAATATCAAAGTACTGACTTTGAAAGTTCCCAAAAGAATGCATTACATCGACATCAAAAGACTGCTTTCGTAAAAAGTATATATAAAGGACATTGAAAGTGTATGATGTTAGATTTGATTTTTTGTTAGATCTGGCACATGTAGGAACACATTTGTTCTGAGGTAACTGGAGAATATCATTCATTTATGCTTTAAAAAGCTAAACCTGGTAAGTTAAAAACTGTAAACTGCGACATTATGTGTCATCTGTTACATAGACAAGTTATTTTATTGGTAACTGCACATAATACAGTGCTGAAAAAGTTATAGTCTGCAAAGTTCAGTGCATTAATCAGACTTTGATTTCAGCAAGCAGACACAGCAAGCAGTACCTGTCATCATTAAATAACTTTTCAGTGGAGAGCCTAGCCTGTATTCGAACACAGGGGGAGTGGTGCCTTGTATAAGGTCACTTCAGTAAAGGTGCAGTAACGAACATTTATGTACATGATTGAGTCCTGAATAGGACCACTTCAGTTTTCCACAGTTTGCAGCAGTACATATCCCAGACGTCTGGATCCGGAGTAAGACTGCAGTGCAGGAAGGTCACAGTGCCATAAATTCTCCAGTTCGGTGAATTCCCAGGTTTCAAATCTGCAACTGCCAGTTTCATTTCACCAGCTTTTCAAGTAACTATAGAAGTTCTCCAACCATCTACAGTAAGCAGCATGGCCAACTGTCCCTATAGAATTGGTAAGAGATCTTTTTGTATTTACGTGCAGTATGGATGCCGTTAGAGAGGGTAGTAAACAGAGTTTTACTCTTAATATATCAGAAAAACCAGATAACATTCTGGACAGACTACAGAGTTTGTATAAACAGCATATTAGCAAATGTAAAACCTTATTAGGGCAAGTTGATAGTCAGGAATTATGCAACTGGATTACATTTGACTGGTATCTTAAACAAAAACATATGGTAAGACCATAAATGTTTATTATGTGACTCGTATGAAACTCCTTTCTGTGTACAGTGTCATAAAAATACAATGCAGACCATTGTTAACAGGTTAAAATATACAGAAACAGCGTCTAATAATAAAGTAGTAGAAAAGGGTAATGCTCTTACATTATTTCCAGATGTTAAACAGTTATGTCCTGTTACCACATGTGAAACGTTAATTTCAGAGTTAAAACAGCAGTCAAATCAATTACTGACAGGATCTTTTGTAGATCTTGTTACACCCTTTAGACAAAAGTAGAATGAAGCCACTGCACAGCACAAACAGATAATGACAGGGACGAAGTTCATGGTGAACTGACAAAAGAATTTAATAAACTTCTAAAAGACAGATAAAATGAGTTCAGAAAGTTTAGAAAACATATATAAACATTTATTTCAGAAATGCATAGGAGCTTTAGAGTCAACAGAACAGGTTACTAAGAAATATCAGACAGCCCGTGCAGAATTACAAGACAAGAAAAATCTGGTTAGTAATGAATTAAAAAAGGAATTCCAAACCTTACCTAACAGTTAGCTTCTTCTTCTTCTTTCAGCTTTTCCTGGTTAGGGGTCGCCACAGCGGATCACCTGTCCGCTCATGATTAGCAGTGGAGTTTTACAGTGTTGATTTGCCAGCCCAGCGCCCAACCACAGAAGGCACACACATGCACGCACTCACACCTAAGGCCAATTTAGAGTGTCCAATCGACCTACAGCATGTCTTTGGGAGCTAAGCTGACAAAAAATAATTTATAGCAGACTACTCTACATTTGAAAAATGGTTAGCATGCACAGCAGAATCTAATGTATGGACAGATGCCTTACTTAAATGTTTTTAAATTTTTATTCCCAAATGTTTTAAAACCTTCATCCAGTTAAATCATAAACTAGACAGTAAAGTAGGGCATATGACTGCCGTTCGTATGACATACACACAGGGACAACCTTTCATAGCTAAGCTGTTAAATGATTTCATGTCAAAAGTTTAAAAACAAAATAGTTTTAGTGCATAGAAATCAAATGATTTTGTGGGCGGCACAGTGGTGCAGTGGTTAATGTTGTCACCTCACAGCAAAAGGTTCTCCGGTTCGATTCTCGGCTGGGGTGCCTTCTGTGTGGAGTTTGCATGTTGTCCCTGTGTTCGGTTGGGTTTCCTCCAGGTACTCCGGTTTCCTCCCACATTCCAAAGACATGCATCTGGAGCATTTCTTCCCAGGCCTCCGCTGAAAACAGGCTCTGTGGAACCTAGTCGGACTTTCCCAGTCAACAAATGATAAATAAATGAGATGCAGATCCAAAATGGCCGCCAATTTTTAAACACTGCAGTTACCTAGCTTTCCAAATACCAATATAAAAAACTACTTTTTTTGACAAAAATCGCGATCTAAGGAAAAAAATAAAACTTGGTAGTTATCAAGACTAACTGCTACAACTTTGAAAAACTACCAAAAACAGAGGAGAATACTGAAGCATAGGAAGATCACCTTTGATACTCTCAGGATTACTTCACATATGCTCTGCTTGCTGGCTGACTGAAACACCCGAAGGCCAAATATCTTCTTACATCTTCTAAACTACAAAAGAGAAATAATGCCAACTGACTCAGATACCATGGAATCGCAAACTACTAAAACTAAGTTTTCAGCACTTACATCTCCAGAAAAAGACATTAATACTAAAATGCCTAGAACTGGGAAACAGCAAGAAACCACTAAATAATCCAGTAAAAATAAAACTGAATCTACAAACCTTGATGACCTAAAACTTGGTCTATAGCCTCTACAATTAACCACACAAAATTTCTCAGACCAGCTAAAATCTTTTGGGCATTCCATTAAACACAATGCAACCAGAGTGGAAAAATCAGAAGCCAGAATCTTTGAAAATGAAACTAAAATCGAAGAACTCCAGAAGGAATCTAAAAAAACAGAAAAAAAACCGTGGACTTAGAAGCAAGATCCAGACGTAATAGTATCATCTTGTGGAGTATACCAGAAAGTATTGAGCAAAACAAACTACTGGAAACAATTCTAGCTATATTTGGGGCTCTACCTGAAAACAACACTGAAGCAAGCTAAATAACAATAGAAAGAGCACACTGAACCCTACGTCCATCATTAGACTCCACTAAACCACGACTAGTGTATTAATTTATAGAGGAAGATCTTGGGCAAAAAGTATCTCCACTTTGTAGCTTTTTGATACAAAAGCATATCAGATTCCAAATTAAATACCCCCACACACTTCACTTTCAGCATCAGGGGATCAAATACAGCGTCAGCAACACCATGGAAGAGAAGGAATCCTTCTTAAATGCCTTTAACATAGTTCCTGAACTACCTACCACCAAAAATAGCAAATAAAATGAAAAATAGCAACATTGTGCATAAATAAGATGATCGCTAATCACAGACAAGCGAATGTGACTGAAATAAGTTAAAAATAACTGCTGTAATCTTTGTTTTGTCTTGGAGCTTTTCTCCCCAGGACTCCATTGAAAACAGGTTCTTATTGACCCAATGGACTATCCTGGTTAACCAACTGCAAATAAAATAAATAAAAATAAATATGCTTCTCACCATTTTGGTACTGTTTGTAATCCAAAAGAAATAATTTGTGGATTTCTCAGCCGAAAATGACTCTCTGGTTCCATTAATACAGTGTATGAGGATTCATCCATCTCAGTCTGCCTGTCACCTCCTATTTAACCTCTGAACCTAACTTCTCAGAAGCTTATTCTTTCTTAAAGTGCTACTACCAAATTACAGTCTTTTTCATGCAAGCAAGAAAAAGAAATCTGCAAGAACTGCATTCATAATGTTGGATTTGCAATACATCTATCATTTTTGATCAGGAATAACACAAGTTTACCAGGAAATCATCAGTTTTGATTTACCTCACTTTGAATTCATTCTCGAACACCTTTGCCTTGGCTTCACAAGCTAATCTTGCCATGCAATAACAGATTACACTCCTGTCTAGTGGTCAGCACACCATCTTTTCATTCTCGGTGTTTTCTGCTCTGGTATTCCACTCAACCACACATGGAACAATCCAAATACCTGCAAACTGTGAATTGCAATACAAAGTAAGGCATGGCATTTCTTTCTTTTGACAATTAAAACTGCTGGAGCCTATTTTTATATGCTATTTTGCCTGTATTTCTATAAATAACTAAACATACAAGTTTTATCAGACTTGGACAACAACTTTGAATACTATACTGTGTTTTTTTCCCCTCTTACATAGCAATGCAATACAAGCTTCATGAATGAAGAAAGAAAAGGGAAGATGAGGAAAGGTCAATGAAAAAGGGAAGTAAAGAATTAAAAAAGACCATTTAAAAATGTGTATACTATTACTCTCATGTCTATCTATCCAAATAACTAGCATACCTAAGATATTCATTCTAAACTTGTTTACGCGACATTTCTAATAATAATACCCTTGCCTTAGTTGGCAGATACATGACATTAAAAATAGTTAGTGGAACAAATTGTGATGTTAAATGCTTTAGAAGTTTGATAAATGCTATAGAATGCATAAGTATTATATATGCTGTGATTTACTTATTTTTTTATGACTAACCACCTCTTCGAAGAAAAATTTTCTCAGTATGCTTTTGTGTGTACTAGACTTTAACAACAATATATTATTAATATAGTAATACCTCTTCTGTTATAAAACTAACAACCTATAAATCTGTGGATTTATTACCCTGAAGCTTCTAGACCAGAGACTAGAAATATACCTGGAAACACTAACATTTAACCTGACACATTTTGTTATACATTAATACCACCAGTGACAATTATTTAAATGACTGGTATGAGCTCTCTAATAGCACAGCTTAATACCCCAATCAAGACGCACTAGTCAACAATCTCAAGGTTATATGAATTTTTATACTACCTTAACCAACTCTAAGAGCCCTTTCACCTTACACCAATTTGGGGGGATATTCTATTTCACTACACCAAACTATATTTCGCCCCATTACTTTCCCTCATAATTCAAAAACTATGGAGAGCTAGAAGACTAGCAGAAGCTAAAATAGGAAGACATGCTGTTTGTTATCTGTACTATATATGTTCTTAATATGGGGCTAAAAGTTATCAAAGCATTAGTAACAAGAAGATTTCCACCTAACCATTTCTACTTTAACTCCTGTTATAAGTCTTTATCATCCAATTCCCCCATCTCTTCCAAGCATAGTAGTTTAGTGAATAGGCACACGTTTGATGCAGGAAGAGTTATATGCCAATGTCCTACCTCTTACATTTACTGTACCAACCATACCCATCACACTCATCTTTTACTGACACATAGTTATAATAGTAGGCATGTGGTCATTTGATTCTTGGAATGTCAAAGGGATCCAACTCAAAAAAAAAAAAAAAAAGAAAACTACTTCTACATTTGATATTCATACCCAAAGCTAATTTAATCCTCCTACAAGAAACCCACATGTTACCAGAACAATGGAAGCCCCCCCTAAAGAAAAAAGTAGATTAAGAATTTCATTGCCTCTGGCAAATCCCAAAATAACTCAAGAGTAGCAATCATTATTAAAACTGACTTCCAATGTGAAATCATAAAACATGATACTGACATGAATGGAAGGTGGTGCTATATAACAACTAAACCAACCTGTTTAGACAAACCTGTTCTGATAGTAAACCTATACGGATCTTGTGTAAATCGACATGAATTTATAATGTCTATTTATAAAATACTGCTTGACTTCCCCAGTCATTATTATATACTAGGAGGGGACCGGAATTCAGTCCAAGACCCTGATATTGACAGATCCATCACCAATTCCAAACACAATATCCATGCTATATCAGCACTTGAGGAACTTAAAAATGACTTTAACCTATTTGACCCCCATATATTCCAGCCCAATAACTCCCTCAAAAATAAATATACCTTCTACTCTATGTGCCATAAGTCTTGGTCCAGGCTGGATTTCTTTTTCATGTCCAATATATTTACTAAATACAAAAATTCCTTTCACACAGAATCCAGATACCTATCAGATCATTCTAAGATTAACCTAACTATTGACTGGGATAACAGTCAAACTAACAATAACCAAGGGTATAACTGTGTCCTTAACTCTAACCTATTAAGGAAAAAAGAAATTCTGCAAGAAATAGATGTCATCTTGGACCAAGCTTTAGACAATATACTCTGTAATCATCTACCTATGGACATTTACTGGGCCTCTATTAAATCTATAATTAGAGGTACCTTTATAAGTAAAGGTTCATATTATATATATAAAAAAAAAAAACTTCTCCAGGAAGAAGCCAATCTAAAAAATCAAAACATTAAGCTTGAATCCCACCTCCAATCATCCTTTAATCAAGAAACTGAAACTCAAACAACACAACTCTAACAAAAGCTATATGATCTCCATGCTGAAAACCTAACATACCAAGAAATTAAAAATTTAGCAAACTACTCTGAATGGGCTCACATGCCATCTAATTTCCTGGCGAGGCTTATTAACCAAAACAAACCCTCCCCGAACATAACAGAACTTATCTACCAAGATAAACTCTATCACATTACTTCTTAAACCAATTACATTTTTCCCAAATCAGTTCAGATCAACAAATAATTTTATCCTCCCTGATCTCTGAGCAAGAAATTATTATGACAATCAACAAACTCAAACCCAACAAGTCACCAGGCCCAGATGGTATTACGGACAAATTCTACAAAGCTTTCTCACAAAAAATCATCTCTTCTCCATCTATTCAATCACATTACTTCCAATGGTGTAAGTGATATACATCTAAATGCATCCAAAATGATTCTCATACCTAAACCAAACTCCGACCTCTAACAAAACCCTGAACTATAGACTTATAGCCCTAATAAATCTTGATATGAAAATAAATACTAGCAAATAGAATTAAGCCAATCATTCCAAACATTGTTTCCCCTGAACAATCAGGTTTCATTATACACAGACAAACCTTTGATCATACCCTTACCCTGGACATCATGATCAATCTCTCTACCCATACACATACTCCAATCTACACCTTAGCTATTGATGCCTCAAAAGCATTTGATAGACCCAATACAAACTTTTTGCTCAATATCTTGCCTTTCTTTACCATACCCAATAACTACATACAAGCTATCAAAATACTATACTCAAAGGCTCATACTTGCCTACATATTAATAAACACCCATCTTCTTGAATTGACATTGACAATGGTGCCAGACAAAAATGTCCTGTGTCCCCCTATATTTTTAACCTATACATTGAACCCCTTTTTCTATTCATTTCTCAGAAAACTTTCCACCATATCCCCAATACCTTTAACACTAAAATGATCCTAGCAGCTTTCGCTGATGATCTAAATCTTTACAACTCACTACCTAATTCAGACCTCCAGAAACTACTACCCACTGTAGACACCTTTTCAACTTTCTCGAATTACAAACTAAACCTAAAGAAAACAAATATCGTCCCTATTAACTCCCGCTGTCAGCTTCCCACATACTCCTTAGCAGCTGGTATTAAAACTAACCATTCATTAAAATTTCTAGGAATATCCTTCCACCAAGAGCCTAAACAATTCTATACAAATAACATTATTAATCTCTGGTCAAAAATACATGATATTGGCAGATGGACAAAAACTTCAACTTCCATTCCTTGCTAAAATAGCCACAATCAAAATAAATCTTATACCCAGATATCTATATATATATTTAATGCCTCCAATGCCATTATCAGCCTAAAATTCTTCAAAACCATTCACTCCACAATTTCCAAATTTATTTGGGTCCCCAAATCAGTCAGAATCAGTTATAATAAATTGACCTACCATAAAGGCTATGGAGGGTTAGGGCTGCTGGAATTTTAACTCTGCTATGATATCATAAACTATAACAGACTAATAACAATAGCTGACCACACCCCTTCACCACAACAATGGTCTCCAACCTGGGTCAAACTATTACACAACTATATCAAAACACTATCCATAAACCCCAGAGCCCACCCTTTCCTTTACAAAGAAAATTAAAACAAATCTTAAAATACACCCAATCATTAAACATAAAATCCATATCATACAAAGGGTGTTCAAATAATTAGACCTATATTATGCATTAACTTCCCTACACCCTATCTATCTTGACCCCAATCTCAAAATGAATAACAACATGATTAACCCAAACAATTATCCCTTCCTCAAGGAAGGATATATTTCCCTTCAAGAACAATACTATCACTAACATGAGAACACAATTAAAGCTCCCTAAAAGCTATACAATCATTTTAAGGCAAATTTGAGACCTTAGCTAATACATCATAGACAATCTTGATTTTTTTTGTCAATACAAATAATATTCAAACTTGTAAAAACATATGGAACCTCCTATCCTCAAACAACAAAATGCTGTCTAACTCCTACAAACTTATTCTATCAATCAAAATGCAAAAAGAAGTTATTTATTCTAGTTACTGGAAGGAAATTGATCCTTCAGTCACAAAGAAACAAATATCTCAAGTGATCCAGCTTACCTCCAAACGTATTCCCCTTAAAAAAATAATTTACACAGATCATGATATTTTATAATGCCTATCTTACTCCAGTCATTATAAATAAAATATACCCAACCACCTCTCCATTCTGTTCCTATTGTGATAATCAGAAGGCTGATCTACTCCACATCTTTTGAAGCTGCAAGTGCATCTACAAGCTATGGTGCTCAGAGTCCAACTAGAAAAAATGGGCTATGAAAAGTCCACCTTATCTTGGAAACTAGCTCTCCTGCATATCATCCCCGCAGGCCTGACTAAACTACAAACATGAATATTTATAACACTATTAATTTATTAGCTCATTAATAAAGACAGGAAAGACTTCTATTACAATCCTCCAACAGCTTTAAAAGCAGATCTCAAAAAAAAAATCAGTAATGCTTTAAACCAAATACTACACACTGGTAATCCAAGCTCCCTTAATCCCTGTCCAGACAAAACACCTGAAGAAACAGCCAGCACCTTCAATACCTACTTTATCGAATCTATATCTAAACTAATCAACCCTAATCCTAACCCCTCTAAAATGAACCTTCAAATCTCCTCTAAATCTGCTCTAACTACTAACCTTGCTACTTTCTCCCTTAAACCTGTTTCTACCTGCTATATCAAAACACTACTCTCTAAGCTAAAACCATGCTCAGGATCAGTTGATCAAATCCCCTCATATTTCCTTCAGATAGCAGCTGACTCTCTTGCACTCCCAGTCTCTATCCTAATCAATCGCTCCATCTCAGAATCTAAAGTTCCTTCTATCTGGAAACAATTTTACACACTACCTATAAATAAAGGAGGTATCTCCACAGACATAATCAATTTTAGAATTATCACTATCCTCTCCCCTCTCTCTAAAGTTCTGGAAAAATGTGTACACAAACAAGCCATGCAATATCTTACACAAGAAAATCTCCTCACACCCACTCAGCATGGTTTCTGACCCTAACATAGCACTACTACAGCCCTATTATCCTTCCTTAACACTATTTCTCTAGACAGAGACTACCATAAACTCATATCTTGCCTGTTCTTAGACCTCTCAAAGGCTTTTGACACAGTCTCTCACTCTCTTCTGTTGGATAAACTGGATAACCTTAATTTTTCCCCGATACTGTTGCATGGTTCTCCAGCTACCTAACTAATAGGTTGCAATCAGTGAGATGGCCCTCTGCACTATCCCCTCCTCTCCCAGTTAAAATGGGGGTTCCCCAAGGATCTATTCTAGGGCCACTGCTTTTCAATATCTTTAAAAATCTACTCCTTAGCGCTTGACCTCAGCCTACCCCAGTTCTATATGCTGATGACTCTACAGTCATCACCATTGGCAACTCTCCCTCTCAGCTCTTATCTGCTACCCAGCAATCCTTTAACTCGGTTGAAACCTGGCTCTCCAATAACCAGCTCATCCTCAACCCCCCAAAAAACTAAACTGTTACTCTTTCTTCCTAAAAATGCTAACCCCATCAAATCCTCCTTTTCCATATTGTGACTTAATAACACTCCCACTGAAGTGGAATCCTGCACAAAACTCCTTGACATCACCATCAATGATCAACTTAAATTTGACCTACATGTTAATAATTGTATCAAAAAAAACACCAGAAATTAGGGCTTCTGTACAGAAACAAGAAGTTTCTGACAACTGAAGCCAAGATCACTCTCTCTCATGCTTACCTCCTACCTACTCTACTGTATAGATCCCAAATCCTCACAAATTTCAACTCCTCTCTACTAACAAAACTTGAGACTTCTTATAACAAAATAGCTAGATTTGCTAAGCAACAACCATACAAATACCATTACTGTCTCTCTCTAAAACACCTAAACTGGATAGAACTACCCCCACCAGCTTCTCCTCTCTCAGCTCCATATAATCCACTCTATCCTATACCAGCCCTCCTATTCTAACCCCCTCATCTCCCACTATTCTCTAACCTGATCCCTCTGGAGCTCTACTCAAGACCTACTACAAATCTACAAACCCAAGACCAAATCTGGTCACAACATGTATGGCTACCATCCTTCTATGGCTTGGAATAAACTCCCTCTTGAAATTAGAACCCTCACATATCCTAAACAATTTAAGACTGCCACCAAATTATTTCCACCTGTCTGACAACACACCCCCTGCTATCTACTTTGCTTCACAAATCCTTATAACTGAACTTCTCCCTGCTCTCTACTTTGCCTCACTAATCCTTATAACTGAACTTCTCCACCTGATCTGCTAACACCTTTGTGGTTCTTTGATAATACACATATTGTCTAACAAAACATTTAAAAATATGTTATCTAATACCCTACATAAGTCCTAAGCTTGTACATCTTATTCTTCTTTGAACCACTTTCCTGAAATGTTTTTGTCAATGCTTTAATATGAACCTCTCACACTAAGTAATGTCCTAAAAGTATACTTCTTATTCTCATTGAATACAATTGTGAAAATATTTTATCATATTGTATGAACTATGTATTATCTTATTGTTATCAATTGTTTGTAAAATATATAACTGTCTAATGTATGGAGCTTTTCTCTCCGGGCCTCTGCTGAAAAAGGGCTCTTCAGCTCAGTCGGACATACCCGGTCAACAAATGTAAAATAAAATAAAAATAAATAAACACTAGTTTCTTTACTTAAATACTACATTATATTACATTGGAAGGATAGAGCATTACTCACATGGGAGGGTTTCAAACAATTATATACCAAACGCCTACATGCTCACAAATATTTAACCTGCACTCAGAAATCCCACACTCACTTTACACAATTTTGGAAATGCCTTTTTGAACATATTCTAGATTGAAGTTGGTATATATAATCAATGATGGAATTTTGGCATATGTGTAAACAGTTCTTATTGTTTGGCATTTGTTTTATTATTCAGCAATGTATTCCCTGGTCATATTACTACCTGTCTATTAATATTTTGTTTCACTGTATCTGTTTTCACAAAAAAAGGAAATAAAAAGATGTTAACCCAGAAATCAAATGAAAGTAGTTAAAAGCAGTAAAGACATAAAGTCACAAAAGCACGTATTTTCTTTTCAACTAAAGTACATCTGTTTAAAATGCACAAGAGCAAAAGGTAGACAGCAGCAAATGTACATAATTTAAATAATTGCACCAGAAATAGCAGAAACTCCAGCAGAGCAAGTATACAAAAGTAATACTGCTAATATAAAGTTGTACTGGGTGCACAACACTACAAATAGAACCCAAGGTAACTTCTCATGTCCTGAGAGACAAGCATGTCATATTAAATATCTTTCCTTAGACCAGAGTGTCACAGACTGAAAAACAGCCAAAGGTCAAGCATATGTTCAGCTCTCACAGCATAAAGCAAATATATCTTTACAAAACAACACTGCAATAAAATGCATACTACAGGTGGAAGGGCACTTTTTCAATTTTACACGGACTGTGTCAACAGTACTGCAGAAGGGACTAAAATAAAGGTACAAGAGGAAAACATACTGGTCTTTATTAATGATTAATTAATTAAGACAACCTTGCCTTTTTATTATCATCAAGTGATTAGGGTACCATCAGCATGTACGGTAGTAAGACAAAAATACTAGGGAAAAGTAATGCATTTTAATGTCTCAGTAAATGTTTAACAGGCTTCAGTTTAATATTAATGTTGCTAAGTTGGTAAACTGCACTAAGTATATATTACAGTCCATGTATGTACAAATGCAAAAAAATTCTATGCAAGCAAAACTTAAAAACTTATAGTAAATAATAAATATGTTTGGCGTATGCTGTACAGTAAATGGTTTAATATGTAAAAAGTATTCTCCAGTGTATAAACCACATTTTCTACAACACTCTGTAAATCTGTGTAAGTAGACAATTTTGCCATCAAGATTTGAAATGTCACAGAGATTGCTCCTCAATTTGTTTGTATTGTATGAGTTTTTCTAAGCAGACACCCCTTGTGGGATGTCTTAGTAATATTACTCATTTAGTGTGGCATAACAAAACCTTACATGTTTACTCCAGAAAGTAAAATGACTGTCCCCAGGATTTACTAATCTTCCATGTAAGACTAGATTAGTCTTATACAGAAACGCCAGTCTAAGAGTATGATGGCAGCTCGCCATACATATTAATGGGGGCACACTGCCTCAACTCTAAAGCTTGCACTGAGTGTGGACGAGTGTAGGGGGTGTGTCGGACTGCCGAGCAGTCCAAAAATCCATGTCCCTGCACTGACAAAACCCAAGAAATGTTGAGTTACATGAGCTCACATGTACATTGTAACACTACACTCCCCCATATGTTAAACCTCGTACAAATTTAAAAATTAAAAGACATTTTTTTTGTTTATTTCCGATATAGCTGCCTGTATTTGCGCGGGATTGCCCATTGCTTAGCTACAGTTAGCAGCTTAGACACCAAAGAGGATAATAAGAAAAAAATATGCAAATTAAGCAAAATAGCGATAGCATAGGGGTTAGAGCCTTCGCACAAAGAAGAGGCATTCCCGGTTCGAGTCCCACTACTGCACGTTCCATTTTTTGTTGGAAATCTGTATACAAAAATATTTTCTGACATTTATCATGTATAAGTCTTGTAAAAAGCATTCAAATGTTATATGTAGTAGTGAACGAATTATATATATATATATATATATATATATATATATATATATATATATATATATATATAAAGTGAAATGGTTATGCATTCTGAGGCATGAGTAACTTATTTTAAGCAATATAAAGCACTGCTAAGCACATGTTAGCAGTAATTAGCATATTTAAAACCAATTAGCCGTAGCTGAGTACCACGTTAACAAGCGCAACGTATTTGCGAGTAGCTGCGCACCGCACTAACCAGCGCAACGTCGAGCAATGTTGGACAAAGTCAGACAAAGTTGAGCAAAGTCAGCTAAACATGGCCACACCTCCTTTACTGTACCTTAACCATTCAGGTCTGGCCAGTAGGGAAATAAAAAACAGTGACAGGGCTCAAACTGTGCACTATAGTCACAGTACATAACCACTAGGCCATGACAGCATTGCATAACCATGCACTTTCAACAGCCACATATCTATCAAAGGAATATTAAACATTGCCAACATCAGCTAAGCAGGTGTGCCTACAGCTGAGTTTTTTCAAAACTGGCCAATCACAAATAAGTGTGGAAATGAGGCATATTTAAGCTCCACAGGCAGGAATACTTGCCATAACAGGTTGTAGCTCCCTTCTGCAGTCAGCATGGCCGGTGTTGGAGAAGGCACTCGTTTTCGAACGCAACGCTGGGGCATTGAGGAGACCAAAGCAATGGTCTGGCTACTTGTCTACATTCATGAGGAAAGACTCCTTCGGGGCCAGTACCAGGGCACCTAATATAAAACGGAGGCTTGGAACAGTCTTGCTCATGATCTCACCAGTGTCACTGGCATTCCTCAGACTGGTGAGCAGGTCAGGCACCATTATTCTGACCTGAAGCAACGTAAGGAGGATCAACTGGGCCAGTGGATCCAGAAGTCCAGTGCGATGCCTAATGCCCCAGTACTGAGTAAGTAGCCATTGTATTAAGTAGTTAAGAATTGCTATGCTTGTCTATACTATGGATAGGTATGTCTCATTATCACTGCATTTACTTTACAGCTGCAAGCGTCCGGTCTATGAATCAGCAAGCCCATGAAGATAGGTTGCAAAGGCTGCGTCATCAGGCAGGTTAGTAATTATTCTGCATGTACTGTTATATAAAATAAATTAGAGAGCCTTCAAAAAGTGTTTTAACCCAATAAATAAAGGTGTAATAATCCTTTAATAAATGTATTTATTTATTTATTTTTATTTATTTTTATTTACATTTGTTGACCAGGAGTGTCCAACTGGACGTAGGTCCATTTTCAGCGGAGGCCCAGGGAGAAAAACTCCACAGTTAAAATAAACAGACAGTAGTTACATTGGATTACATGGTGATTAACAATTTAACATAGCAATTAATTACAAACATATTTACAGATGAAGAACATAGTACATCAGTAGGCAACTACAATCTTTATCTGTAAAGTACATAACAGACATTAACAAATGTTACAATAAGAAGTTCCTGCTGTATAATAAGTACTAGGCTTATGAGCATCTGAGCTTGCTATAATCAAGGTAGTTAGTGGGGAGGAAAGCAAGGTAGTGGTTGGATGGGGTGGGTGATATTAGAGTGGGAGTTGCAAGGGCATAGCCAGCATGTTTTTAGGTGCGCTTTTAGTAAAGTTTTGAAGTGGGTGCATGATGGTATGGAGGTAATTGTGGGTGGGAGGGAGTTCCATAATTTGGCTATGGCGCAAGAGAATTGTGTTTCACCAGCAGAGTTATTGGCTTTACTGATCTGCAATTGATTTTTGTTGCTGGATCTTAGTGGTCTGGTGGTGCGATAGGGTTGGAGTAGATTCTGGAGGGATGGGACATTTAGTGGATGGTTTACTAGTTTGTGGGCGAGTGATAGTTGATATCATTGAAGGAGGTGAGGGAGTTCAAGCCAGCCCAGTTCAGCAAGTGAGAGACAGTGGTGACTATGGTAGGATGCCCCTGTGGCAAATTTGGCGATTTTGTTGTAGCAGGTCTCTAGCTTGTTTAGATCACATTGCCTTAGGTTGGTATATATTGGAGAGGCATAAAGTAGGGTGGAGATAAGGTGGGAATTTGCTATTGAAATATTTGCTGCTTTGGTGAGAAGTTCCTTATTTCTGTATAACGCTCCTAGTTTTTTGTGGACTTTTTTTATGGTCATGGATATGTGAATGTCAAATTTTAGTTTGTCTATTTCCACTCCTAGCAATTTGGTGTGTTCAGTTGGGGATATAGTGGTGTTCTCTTTTGCTGTGATGTTAAAGTGAGAGTTGTTTTGAGTATGTTTGGTGGGTTAGAAGATGAGTAGTTTAGTTTTGTTTGGGTTGAGTATTAATTGGGCATCGGATAACCAAGTTTCAACAGAGGAAAAGGCTTATTGTGTGACTTTTTGCAGTTTGGGTAGGGACTGGGCTGAGAAGATGATGGTTGAGTCATCTGCGTATTGTATGAGTGTGCCATGTTTGGTGGCAGAGGCTAAATTATTGGTGAAAACAGAGAAGAATAGGGGTCCAAGGATGGATCCTTGGGGAACCCCTATGGAGACAGGTAGTTGGGGAGATATGTAATTCTGCCATACAACGGACTGTTGGCGGTCAGACAGGTAACTCTGAAATCAGTTGGTGACTGAGAGAAGGATAGGTTATTGAAGACAGAGATGAGTTGTTTGTGTGGGACCATGTCAAATGCTTTAGATAGGTCTAGGAAAGTAGCAGAGGAGAGATAGCCATTGTTTTTATGCTGAAGGATAGTGTTAGTAAAGGAGAGTAAGGCAATGTTGGTGCTATGGTTTGGTCGGAAAACATGCTGAGTATTGGAAAGGAGGTTGTTAGTAAGGAGGTAGTCTGAGACCTGAGAATGTATGCATCTTTCTAGTATTTTGGAGAGTGGAGAGAGAATAGCTATGGGGCGGTAATTGGTTAGTTCTGTGGAGGGGAATTATATGTGATACTTTCAACAGTGTGGGAACGTAACTTTCTGACAGAGATCGGTTAATCAAGATGGATACTGGGTAGGCCAGAGCATCAGCTGCGAATTGTAGGTATTCACTTAGGAGGTTGTCTGCTGGTAATTTGGTGGGTTTAAGTTTAGTTAAGAGTTAGGTTAAGGGCAGTGGGGAGACTACTAGTTGAAGGTGTGGGTTGGAGGGGAAGAGGGCTGTGTTTAGCTAGTGATTTTATGGTTTGTGTGAAGTGTGTGTTGAATGAGGTAGCAATATTTTTGGAGGAGTGAGGGATGTTAGGAGGAGGGGTACTGACTTTACCTGGGTGGTGGATGGAGTTTATGGAGGAAATTGTTTGGGACTGTGTTGGGAGGAGTCTAGGGCAGACTGGTAGTATTGGAATTTGTCCTGTTTTATTAGCTTTTTAACTCTATTGCATAGTTCTAGGAATTTCTGTCTAGTTGAGGGGGGTTGGGTTTTGCGCCAGTGCTCCCAGGCTTTATCCCTGTTTTTCATTTCTGACTTAGTGGTTTTCTGTAGCCATGGGGAGGGTTGTGCTTTTGTTCTGGAAAGTCTTATGGGGGCATGGTAATTAAGGATGCTCAGGAAGGTAGTATTAAAAAATTCAACTGCATCATCAAGACTGAGGTACTTTAGGGGATGCCAGTTACATTCTTTGAGGGATGAGATGAATGTGAATGGGTTAAAGTTTAGTTTTTTATGTATTTGATGGTAGATGACAGGTTTAGCTTGGTATAGGTATTTTTTGAGTAGGAATGTTGGGGAGTGATCACTGAGGCTATCTGATAAGCAGCCTGTTATATATGACTGGGGGCTCTTACTGACTAGTATCCAGTCCAGGGTAGTGTGCTTGCTGGAGTTTTTATTTATCCTGGTTGGTGACTAGACTAGTTGGGTGAAGCCATGAAAGTTTATATGATGTGTTGGATTGTTGCCATAACAGGATTACCAGTCAATACTGAAATCACCTAAAATGATAGTTTCTTGGGGGAGATGGTGGATAGACCAGCTGAGGAGTTTTTCTAGTGGAGGGATGTTTTGGCCAGGTGGGAAGTAGCATCCAGTTATGTTGATGGTTTTGTTTTGGTTTATTTTGAGGTTGATATATATTATTTCTTCATTGCCTATTTGTGAATCTGATGATTTTAAGATCTGGATGTTTAGATGATGTTTAAATATTATAGCTACACCGCCTCTTTTCTTGTTTAGCCAGTCTACTCTTAGTATGCCGTAACCGGTAGGGAGTATTTGCTCACTAGTAATGTGAGGTTTTAGCCAGGTTTCTGTCAGGATGACTATATCTGGGGAGTACAAGTCTATGGTGGCATGGAGTTCATGGACTTTGTTGAATATACTTCTAATATTTAGGCTTAGTAGAAGAAAGTCACTTGGCTTTCTACTGGCTGTGATATGGGAGAAGTTGTGGTTTCTAGTCTGATTCTAAGGATTGTTGTTGGAGATGGTAGGGCCAGGGTTGGGGTGGATGTCTCCACTTAGGGCTAGTTTTGATATGCATGAGGTTATTAGTTTTCTCAGTTTTTGAATGTGTTTGTTTATTAGGGAAACTTTATGATTGTGCTCTCTGGGTAATAGGCATGGTGGGAGGGATACTATGTCAAGTTGTAGGGCTGCTTTATGCCTGAGTAATATAGTTGGTAGAATATGCGGGGGGGGGGGTGCATAGGGACGGTTCTTGAGTTGGTGGTATGGGAGCTGAGTGAGGGTGAGACATGAGTGGTGGTGTGAGTAGTAGTACAGTAGTAGTGGTTGAGTGGGGGAATGATGGAGCTTTGGTAGGATGTAAGATATGCAAGGAGAGTGCATGCAGTCAGCATAGGTAAGGTATGCTTGTACATGTTAGTTGAGGAGGTGTGATAGTAGTGGGAAAATGGAGGAGGTAGTGTTGGGTTAGCGCTGTGGTTGGCTACTGGAAAGATGGGAGGGGTTTGTGAGTGTAATAAAGGTAGGACCACTGGGGGCGGGGGGAATAGGGGGCAGGGTGGGGAGTGAAGCGGGAAAAGACCCTGTTAGTTGCTCTTATGAGGGGGCTGGAAACAATCAGGTAACAGAGTAAACTGATAAATGAACATATGATAGTGACAAAGGGTAGTTGTAGTTTTTAAAAATGGTGCCTGCCACAGGTAATATTTATTAACTTTGGGATTGGCTTAAGGTAATAAACAGGGAAGGGGAGGGGGAGAACAAGGGTGTGAGCAGCCAAGGGGGAGGGGGAGAACAAGGGTGTGAGCAGGCAGTTCTTTTGTACTGCTGCTAATGAGCCAAAGCAAAGACAAGTTTGTGTTTAAGAAACAATCAGAATTGACCAAGGACTGCTCCGAAACTGTAAGTAATTTCTTAACCATTTCTCAGGTGGAAAAACAGGATAACCTTGTATCAGTAGGCTACTGTGGTCTCAGTTTAAATTAACAAACACACAGTATTGATCAGTTATGGATACTATTTGCTAACAGAAGGGAATAAGAGAGAAAGTGGAAGATGAGTGTATGTGTGTGTGTGTGTGGGGGGGCTGCTTACAAGCCAAAGCACAGTGCTCTCCAGGGGAAAATAAATATTGGCTCAAACAGGTAGACACATACTCAAAGTTAACTTTAGCTGTTTGCAGACAGTTCTGACCTGGTCTGCGCTTTTCTTATAAGAATGATAAAGGTGGTCCCGCATTTGAATACTTAAGAGTGGTGTTAGGTTGGAGAGACACTGAGCTCCTCATGGGGCCTGTAGCAGAGTGGATTGATGTATATTGATGTATATGTATAAATGTATAATTCCTGGAGTGCGTCTGTGTCATTTTCTTTGATATGCTGTTGTACTGTTGCATTTTATAAATAGTACTGTTGTATTAAGCATTGTTAACCCACACTTGGCCCATATAACGTTGATGAAGGGAGTGCCAGTAGCTTTTATGCATATTTACAGCCCTCAACTGTTGGTTCATGCCCAGCATGTACAGGTTAATCTGGCACATGAGTAGCTTGGTGTTGTGTTCCCCAGAAATGTCAGTGTGCTGCCAGAAATGTAGTGAGCTGTTAACATATAACTGATACTTTCACCTGAACATATCTAGATAATTATATGAAAGCAGAGCTGTCAGTGTACCGTCTTAGCAGTAGTGTGTGTGAGCAACTCTCAAAATATGCAGCAGTAACATCTGCATCTTGGACAGTTTGTATGTAAGATACAGCTCATGTATATAATGATCTAGCAAAATCCAATTGCACAATATAAGGACATTGAGTAGTGTAATAATACATGTAAGGGACATATAACTGCAGTTAATAGGAATGTAGTGAAAACTAGAAGGATATATAAGTTGTTAATTGAGCTATCCTTTTCCACCCTACTGTATGTGCATAAAAAATACAATTCCACACCTCACTCGGTATGTCTAATCTCAAAACATTTGTTGGGCCATATGTCCTACTGGTTTATAAATATTTGCATTTATCTCTATGCATGTGCCCTGTTAAAATACCACAATATTGGAGGCCTGTTGCCATCAATTCAACCTGCATGCTGTTGTAATGTCCACTATTGTTCTATATATGCATGTGTTATGCTTGCTTTTCAACTGTTGAAAATCTGGTGTGTTGGGTTAATGGGAATACTTCTGCATGCTGTTATAACTAATTGGGAATGCTGTTGACTGTTACTAACCCATATCTTTATTAAACCCTCCAGAACATAGTTTGTATGGGAAGGCCGGTCCCAACGGACCCACCTGTCCCACCTCAGCTGGCCATGGCACCTGGCACCAGCAGGTTCAGTGCCCAGCCTGGGACCTCCTCCTCCACTGGCCCTGTGCCACCTTCAGGTGGAAGCGCTGCAGGGGATGGGGCTTGGTCCCCCCATGCAAGCGTAGGAGGAGGAGGGCTACCCATCACCCTTCGAACGGTCCGGGCTGTGGTATGTAGAGAGATTGAATGTTCTGTTGCAGAACCTCTATGCCAGCTTGAGGCATGAGTGGCGCAACTCCCGGGTCAGCCTGCCCCTCCTACACAGCCCCCAGCAGAGCCACCCTCTGGGCTGTGAAGGTGCAGTGGTGAATGACCATGGGTGGGGACCTCAGTCCCACTGTTTCCATCTATGGGCTCATGGGCTTGCGATTTCCAAACATCCCTCCCCGTCAAAGGTGTTCACCCAACACATGTGTCATATACCGCCCCTGTATGCGTCTTGTTTGTCTTGTCTGTTTACCTCCCCAACCTACCTCCCCAAATATACCTACTTCCCCTACCCCACATTCCACTCTCACCTGAAAAAAAAAGGGCAATCTGCTCACAAAAAAAAAATTACGCCCCATACATAGCTGACCATTTTGAACACATGTCCATTGGTCACATAAAATGTAATTTAATTGGCATTACAACATACTTTGTTGTCCTCACCCCACTCTCAGGGGTTGAAGGTTTCATATCTACCTCCAAATTTATTCCATATGCACAGCTGTTGCTGTTAAAGAAATGGGCAGCTATGGACCTTCCCTACACCCGTCCTGCACATCTCGAGCTACTTTCCATACTGTCTTTCCCTCTTTGTGCCCCTTTTTCACCACTTTCCTATCTCCCCATTTTTTTTTTCTTTCAAAGAAATGAGCACGGGGGTTAGCGGGAGTAAGCACTATTAAGCAGTAGTTAGCGGGTATGTGCGAGTGTGCACTTGTTTGCGCTTAGCTAAGCATTGCTAAGCATTGAGCAAACCCGCTTACAACTGCTTATAAGTACCTTAGTCACTCTGTAGGTGAGGGCCCTTGTTCTGCTCAGGAGTAAAATAAAACACCTCTGTCAGTTTCGAACCCCGGACTTGTACAAAAACAAGTTGGTGCTAAAATAAATATATCATGCATCAGAATGAGTGAATGTAAAGGAAAAATAGGAATGCCATACCACACAACTTGTTCTATGGATCTTTACCAACAGTTGTTGTGGGATTACATTACATGACTGTGATAAGAGAAGCAGCCATTCTAGCAGGAAATAATGTTACACCATCACTTTACAACCCCACACAGTATCACAGCAGGACAAACACTGGCATATCTGTTAGGGCAGAGGCCATACCTCCCAACTGTCCCTAATTTTCATGGATGTCCCTGATTTTGACACAAATTTTAGCTCTGTCCCTCTGACTCTCTCCTAAAACTACTGACTTTGGCTAGAAAGGTGGTGAATTACACTTAATGAATAATAATAATATTAAGAGTTAGACACTTCTTTTACTTCAGAAAAGGTGTATTAATTCATATGCTCTGATTCTCTCAATGTTTCAACTTAATGGCACTAACATTTTAAAGGTGTCCCTGACTTTTTCTTTACTTTTCCCTGAGTCTGTTCAAATATGTACCCAAGTGTTTGAGAGGTCTGGCAGAGGCAGAAACACAGAGGCATATCAGCCATTCTGCTGTTACACACTGCGCAAATAGCTTTGAAAGGAGTTTCAGAAGCATACCCTTATGTTCATAGGTTTAGGTTCATAGGTTCATACTAGGCTATCTGCCCTAGGGCATTTATAAGCCTAGCCAGAGTGTGTGTGGCTTTCACCACCCCTTAGGATGAGAATACTATACCCAGGAATACAACACTGAAATACAAATGGATGTAGCCATGTACTGGTAGCAACCAACTGTAACAATGCCATTGCTCTGTTGCTGAAAAGACCTGTGTGGTGCACAGACAAAAAATAACAGGCTATTCTCTGGCTACCATGTGGATAGGTCCATAGTTGGGAGTTACGCAGACAGACTACTTGCCTTGATAAACTAACATGTACACAGCAACCCTGTAAGTCCAGCAAGATAAAATCCACACAATAATACTTACGCTCTCTGTACTTCTGCACCCCTACCCAAATGTAGAATATAAATGTGTGCAGGGTCTATCAAGGATGTAGGTAAGCATACTCACAGTACTGAAATGTGTCCAGTTTTTCTGAGCAGCTTGTGCTAATGTCAACACTAAAAAGCACAAACTGTTTAGAACTGAGTAAATGAATATTCACAGTATAGCAGTTCACAAAAATTCTTGTGCCAAAGGAATACATCTCAATAACTAGCTTTGTATGGCAGTTAATTGTAAAAGTTGAAAATAAAGTACATCTTTCCGTGTATCTTGGGGTAGCATTTTGAGGGGTGAGTACATTTTTACACTGGCAAGTGGGTACTGGAAGCAGCAACATTAGGTCTGAGTACAAAATGTAAATCTCTGGCTACACCCCTAGCTTCTGATATAAGAACTATACCAACCTTCTGTCTTAAACAATGATGTCCACAGCAAACAAGGATGATCTCCATCTTGGAAAGCAATTTATAGTACTGGATTGCTATGACAGTGATTGCTGCAATTACTACACAACAGACTGCATGCAATTAGCAAGTGGTGGCCACTAATTGGTGCAGAGGCCATCACATGCTCATGTGCAAATACCTACAAAAGCAGGCTGCAATCTCTGCCAACAAACTCAATCACTCTATTGCAGAAACTGACAGAGAGAGAGACAGAGAGAGAGAGAGACAGAGAAAAGGAAAAAGAAAAAGAAATATTACCAAATCATATAAAGGAAAGGTATGTGACACATATGTATTTACTGGCATGTAGTAGATGTTATTGAAGAATAGCCTACATAATATGAACCATTCATATGTGGCAGCAGTACTTATTTATGCATAGATGTTGTGGTTAATTACTGCTATGGACAATATAGTGTGTACCTGTGGGCAGTGGGACATACCTGTGAAATGTGTAGCTCAGCATTAAATGTCAAAGATCTGATACATGTTATCTGTGTTCTGTACAGTAGTGTGGCCAATGGCTGTTGGAGGGATTAGCACTGACATTATATAAACATGGGTGTGACAGAACAACACATGCATGATAGTCATATTAAAGTGTAGCTTAGCACTGGCAACTGCTGTAGCAGTCTAGTATGTAGTAGTCTAGCATTTGTAGCCATACATACCCCCCTAATGTTAGTGTGTGTTCATATGTGACACCTGTTTGTGTTGCAGCAAGGCCCAACAGTTCAGCTGTGAGGTCCAGGGTCTTACAACAGTGTGGACCTTCTGTGTGTATGCCACACACATACTGAGAAATATATATGTCATATATATTCACATCTGTATGTGTGCATAAAGCAGGGGACATATTGCAACTGTTTGTAAAGGGTGGAGATATATATGTTGGTGAAGGTTAGTATGAGCATATTTGTATGTAGGTTTTAGTGTGTGACAAACAGAGCATACAGTGCTGGTATATGACATGTGGTGGTTAAACACTGTGGGTCGTTTGTTCAGTTTGCAATGTTGAAGCCAGTGAGGCCTGCTAAAGCTACCTGGGCTGTGAACACCTTCAATGCATTTATCCCAAGACTGTGTGATTTTATTACATTACTGTACACCTCACATCCTTTGTATAATTGATATTCTCACTATAAAAGGTGAAATGTATATGTGCCTAGATATATATGTATATGTACACCAATGGATGTTGGATGTGTATATATATATATATATATATATATATATATATATATATATAGTTATAGTTATATATACTCATACACACCTACATCTACTTGTTGCAATAGATTCTCTGTACTGTTAACTGACTGTGATGGTCAATGTGCTTGTGAATACGTCAAAGATATGTATCTGTGGGATAACTTAGTGGGAAACTGTTTATGTCATGGTATTATGGGTCCTTGCTTTGATCCTAGCAAAAGCTGTGTATTCTGTTGCTAGGCAGAAAAAGTGCAATTGCATACAGTGTAATTAAGTCCCTTGGTTTTAACTAGGGTGTGTCATTGGAGGCTAAAGCACTCCATCTATGATTATTGATTGGTACTGATGTTGAATCCAAATCCTGTGTGTACTGTAGTACTACTTGAAGCTCTGGGCCTGTGCAGCAAAGTATGGTGTATGTCCACATTGCTTGCATCCACTGTTTTGTGTGGTCCCTGTATTCATCACAGATTACATTTCTCAAGATTAAGGTAGGGTAAATACTGACACAGTTCTGTATCGTACACACTGAAAGCTTATCTGGGTTGTCATACCTTTGTGTCCTGTAATTATGTCTGATGTGTGTGTGGGTATGTCTGTAACATGTCCTTTGACATATGCGTGGTAAAACATATAACTGCATATCTAGCAACATTCATAGTGTACTACAGCAGTATGCAACCTATACTCCCAATTGTGCACATATTTTGGACACGGGTTTGCCATTAACAAGTTGTGTGGTATAATAGTAATACATTTACTGGACCTTATACTCATTGTGATGGATGATATATTTCTTTACACACCAGCTTGATGTATATCTGCTGTGGCTAGGTGGTGCATCGTGTTGCATACAGTGTGCCAGATACTCTTGTATAGTCTTATATAGTGATTTTATTTTGTTGCTGTACAGAACATGCACTTCCAAGCAGTTGTGGGGTGAACAGTGATAAGTGGCAGTTAAAGTGTTTCACTCACGGTTAGCTAATAGGTTGCTATATATGGCAGTTCAGTGATATCTGTACTGTATAATGTTAAATGTGCCATATGACTTCCTCAGACATATTTTCGTATTTATGTCTTCCAGGGATCATGGCACATCACAGGAACCCCAGTTACAGTAGTGCTGAAGATGACATAATTACTACCAGTATGATTCAGCACTAAAGTCTCATGTTCTCACGAACCAGCCAGGACCAGCAGGAGCGTACTGCAATGTGGCAAGATGTTGTCCACAGGGTAAATGAAGTAGGCCTGCATAACCGGACATATGAGCAGATACGCCACCACTGCAGTGATCTTCTCAGACATGTCCGTCAGAGTGCTGCTGATGTGCAGAGACAACAGCTTGCAATAGGAGGTGGTGTTAATATCCATCCCCCCTCACCAGAGTGGAGGAGCTGCTCCTGAACCTGGTGGCACCTGCCCAGCAATAACAGCAGCAGACATACACCATGATGGAGGTTGGAGCCACTCAGCAAGCACACATGGAGCATGCAGGTAACATGGCATATCTGTAGACTACTGTTACCTGTATTGGTAGATCATACATATGTGAGATGTGGAGTGTGTCATTAAAAGATGTGGAGGCTGTTGTTGTGGTGCAATACGGATCATTTGGAACATAATCTGTAGCCCTGTGAATGTAAACTGTTGTTGTACTGTAAGATTGCAAACACACAGTAGCAATGCCATAGTTGTGGCCACTGACAAACTGTCTCATCTCTATGTAGATCCCTCTGGGGTGACATCAAGGCAGCAGACAGATGCTGGAGAGTGTGTTCTACATTTATTATTGCAAATAAAAAGTGCATGTCATAATTAAGGTGTAGACCATGTACACATGTAACACACATACCCATAATGCATGCTGTGCATGTTTGGTGTAAGACCACGCACATCTCACTAATGTGATTAGCTGCCTCAAACACATGCAATACCCAGACCATCTCAAACAAATGTGGCCAGACTGTAGTGACCACTGGATAGGCACATAATATACACATCTATGTCATACACAGAGCATTTTAACATGCTACATATAAATGAGCCCCAAACCCTCTGGAAAAGACACACTCCAGTATCCAAAATCTCATCCACACATTACACATAATATACCGGAGGGGTAGAGGCCTATCATGGGGCATTTAAACACTCTGCAACACACTACACATTCATGTCAGGGAATGCTCCTTATTGGCCTCCTTACAAACTCATGTAACAACTGGTTGTGAAATGGTGAATGTAGCCAAGGTAGTACAGTTCCGGTACAGTATGGGTATTGCTGGTTTGGGAAACATTTGTAGCGGCTTGAGTGCCCACATGATGCTTCATGTTGATGGCCTGTGGTACTATACCCCATCCAGTTATTGTAACCACAGTACTACACATAGCTTTCATTGCTATACACCTTAATGTTGCGTGTGTGAACACATATGCACCTCTAAATAATATGCATACAATTCACCATTTGCACAATTGACACATATATGTCTTGCAATGCTATTGAGTGGTTAGGTCATATGACACACATTGGGTATGTGTAGTGTTTAAATATGCAGTTGTGTTTTAGAATGCCATGTCATGGATGATACTGGCATGTCCACAATATGACCTACACTCACCATAAGTACCGTACATTGGGTATGTGGCCAAATGGTATTCCATCAATTATCCATGCACCACTGATGATGTTGTGTGAATACTCATCATGCATGTGCTAAAAATGTGTCTACAATTATTTGCTAAAGAAACACAGGCTGTAATCAGCATTGGATACCTATCTGACACACAGATACAAATCCAGCCATGGTATATACACCTGTTTGTTATGGTGCACAATACATTACACAGTTTTGGATACCTGCACAGCAATGTTGTGTCCATGTATGCATTGTGTTGCAGGGGGAGGCCCATCACCTAATAACAAAACACATGCATCAAAGCCATGTATACTGTTAGTAACAAGGACTGTCTACACTTGTACTGCATGCTGTTGAGCAACACATGTCCTGCATGCTGACATGTGTTATATGACTGTTTTGCTTGTGATACTGTACCCCACCATCACCTGCTATTGTGTATGTTCTGAGATTGCTGGTGCTGTGTGTGTCTGCTTTAGGGAGGAGTGTATTTTTGTGTGCATGTGTGCATGTGGTCTGACATCATGTTCAGGTCTTAAAGTGTGATTCCTGTTTTCCTTTCACAGGGGTCGAGGTGGGGCTGGTTCAGTACAGCAGGGAACCTGATGTCACTGAGATAGACAGTGATCATGAGGATAGGTGTTTTGAGGCATGGGCAGGTTTGTCAGGGTCTGTTGTTGGGCCATCACTTGACAGTACACAAGTCTCCACCCCATCCATGCACACAGTCATACTGCCTGTACATCCATCATCACCATTGCCCTTAGCTGAGGGACAGTGTACGGTTGGCACTGGCCAGGACAGTGTGGTATCTATGGCACATGTATCAGGACACAGCAGCCATAGCCAGATGTCTGGAATAGTACCACATAGGCAGATGCCCAGGGGTTCTCGTCAGAGCACTGCTGGTCATCATGCCCCTGGCAGACATGCCACACCTCTTTCTACCACACGCATGTTCCAGGCTGTCATGGAGGCACAGACACGAATGGAGCGGTACACCAGACAGGGACTAAGGGCACAGAGGGCTCTGTAAATGACAGTATCTGTGACCTAGCAGGTGCCATATGTAATTACACTGAGGTCATTGATAGACGTTGGGGTGAGACATTGGATGTCCTTCACAATGTCATGTCCATGTGTCAGGACAGTATGGGATGGTTGAGACATCGACATGGACGTATGCCAGCAACATCAGCAGGTGGAGGTCGCCGTGGATGTCCAGCAAGTCACAGCCGCTCCCATAGTGCCAGTACCAGCCCCAACAGTTTTAGGGGGGCTGTCCATAGACCATCCTAGAAGACCACATGCACATGGCTCTGGCCAGTCCCAGCAGGGACCTGGATCCAGTGGTTATATGTCAACCTCTTCGGATAGTACCCAGTCTGAATTAGTAACTGATACTGTCTTTAGCACCCCTGCCAGGCACAGATTCCATATCCGTGGCCAGAGATGGTGATCTGTAAAGCCTGCCAGGTACAGTCTGTAGCTGTCTCACAAATCCCCGTATATGGCAGCCACATGGTGGAACTGTGTGCATGCAGACACACATACATAAACCAGAAACCTAGGACAAACACATACCTGCACACATTACATCAACATTGGCCCATAACAGTACTCATGGCCCTCACACACACACTCACACACACGTCGATTGTATGGCTCAGTGTAGGCCTCTGGCAAACCAACAACACACCCCGTGCATATGATGAAACCTTTGCCACCTCCTGTCATCTGTAACATTGATGCAGGAACAGGCTAACATGGTGCTGATGCACAGGGTGACTTTAATAAAGTATAGCAATGGTTGAATGTGTATCATGTTGTCAGCAGTAAAGTGTAATGATATCCTTGAAGGTGTAGCTGAGCAGGAATGATACATTAAAGCTGTAATTAGCAAAGTTGTATTGTTTCCATCAGTGTTTATTCCAATTGTGTTTTGTTTGCCCATGTGCCACTTGGATGATGTGTGTAGTTGTGTCAGCATGTGTTATACAGTGGAGAGTAAGTGTGGGGTGTGTGCAGCACAGGTCTGCAGGTGTACATTTGTGAACATGGTGGAGGTGCATTGTCTGCATGTACGTGCATATTGGACACATGGGCAGGGTGACATGCCCTGTATTGGCCAGTGTTAACACTCCATACTTTCTATTGGTGGCCAGTATGCATTGTACTACACACATTTGGAACTTGAGTACACATGTGTGTGTATGACACAGGTTGACACTGTGCTGTGGGTGATGCTGTTGCTATCTGTCATTGGTTTGCATTACTAAGGTTAACATTGTCCCAGCTGCATAATCCTTTATTAATGCACATTGTTCACCTACAGGGTTGCATGGACCGTGCTATCACAAACACAAGAAATTCTCACTTATACAGTAAAAGTGCATTAGTCTCATGCACCCCTGCCATAAACTAAATATATAATAGAAGGTGTGAAGTTGTACCAAAAAAGAGTTACATACCAAGAAGGGATAACCTCTCTGGTCAGTATCATTGGGAAAATACACTCCCTAAGTAAACATACAAGGCAAGCTTCAAAATACAAAATGGCAAGGATTCCAAAGGCAACACTAAAGCTTTCTTCAGTGTTGTTCATAATCTACAGACGAAATCTTAGATCGGGTCACAGTTAATGTAAATTTTCACAAAGTACACTTATCTGACTGACATTACCAATTCCTTGTCAGACAGTTTGAATGCGGATTTCACCACCCTGTTATTACACAAGGGCCACATTTCCAGATGATTTCTGATGATTCACAGACACTCTACTTAAAATATCTCTTTAACAAAGTACACACCACAGTGGCAATGGTACTGGACAGTGTCCCTGGCTGTGTCATACACAAGCTGACATATGAAGTCACCACTCACCTAAACGCTGTGTACAGATGCAGCCTCTGTACAGGTTATATTCTTGTGGAATGACACGGTAATGGTGTTCACAGTCCACAAGGGTTGAGCTACGTCTTCTTCTTCTTCTTCTCCTTTCAGATGCTCCCATTAGGCATTGCCACAGTACATAATTTCTTCCTGCCCTCTGCATCTTGCGCTGTCACAGCATCCACCTGCATGTCCTCTCTCACCACAGCCATAAACCTCATCTTAGGCATCCCTCTTTTCCTGTTACCTGGCGACTTCATCCTTAGCACCTATTTCACAATATTCTCTGCATCCCTCCTCAGCACATGTACAAACCAACTTAATCCTGCCTATCTGGCATGGTCTACTAACCTTTAAACCTGGCCTGACCCTCTAATATACTTATTCTTAAACCTGTCCACCCTTGTCACACCCAGTGCAAATGTTAACATAAATTGATTAAGGGTAGAACTACAACAGGTCCTGGAAACTCTCACCCTATAAGCCAGACCAATGTTATCTGAAAGGCTATGGAGCACAGCATTATGGAACTCATTAACAGAGACATTATGAACCTGCAAACACTGCACCATACCCACTTAGGTTCTCTAAAGGCCAGATCATGGCTCCTACACCTAGTCAACAAGCCAAGTCAACAAGGCTATAGTTGAGGGAGGGGAGGTCAACACAGCCAAGCTATAGCTCACCAGCAATTCATACCCATCCCACATACTATTATTATACATAACCTCAACAGACTGACCATAAACAATTGTTAGATGATGGCTTGACAACTGACGCACAGATGTAGGACACACAGTAACATTTGCAGCCTCCATGTACTATTCTATGCCAGTAACAAGTGGTATTCACCTGCACTCAGTCCTGGGACCACTCCTGTTTGGCATATAGCTTTCTTAGGTACAAGCAAACACAGTAGGGATATGTCTGCCCACGTTTGATGACAATGCATACTGTGGGCTATACTTTATTTTCCAAATGACACACACATCCTCCAAAAGGGTATCATGCAGACAGATACCTGGTGTCAAACTCATGCTGTAAAGCTATAAGCCAAAGAAAGCATAGTTATCCACTTTTAGAAAACAAAGTATCCCCAGAGTACCACATAGGTAGTACCCCCTAAAATGTGGAACAGGCACTAATGTATACATAGAGCCATGTGTTAAGTCATCTCTCCTTTGATAATCACATTACCAAAGGGTTTTGGAAATCCCTCTGTGGAGCATATAAGCAATAAAGGGTTTGCATGCAGATCCACAGAGGTTGTTGCACACCTATAATGATTAGTCATCTTTGCCAGACTTTGCTTGCTTTGGAAAAGGTTTAAAATATACCTCAAGCATAAACCCTCACTCACACTCTTCAATAGAAACCATGATGAGTGGATGTGAAACGGAAGACGTAGCCCAGGGATCACTGCAGTGGCTAAGCTTGTCACAAGCATACAGAAGTGACCTAAGGTCTGGAAAGTGCCAGCACACTCTGGCAAAGATAACAGATGCATTCATGGAGAAAGCAGAGTACCCACCTATGAAATACTTGAGGTCAGATGTATGTACATGGATTTGCCCCACAGCTACCTTACATGTGTAATGCACATACAGTTGTCATTGTGATATGTCATACACTAGAAAAATCAAAACCCACTCCACATTGGCCAATAGTGTCACACACACACAGTCAGCAAGTGCAAGATTCAAACTCTTTCCTAACTACATTATGATACTACAGTAATATGCAATTACATGACACACTATACACATTACTGGAATTTCACCTTTCCACATGTATATTTGTAGGATGGTGACATCATCAGACTTGACAAAGATGAGTATACCATTTTTAAGGGATGTAAGTAGTCTCCAAGAAGGTTGCTTCTTCTCAGGGAGACACACACACACAGTTGGCAAGTGCAGAATTCAAACCCCTACCTAACTCCATTATGATACTACAGCAGTATGCATTTACATGACGCGGTATACACATTACTGGGATTTCACCTTTCTGCAGGTATATTTGTAGGATGGTGACATCATCAGACTTGACAAAGATGAATATACCAGTTTTAAGGGGTGTGAGTAGTCTCCAAAAAGGTTGCTTCTTCCCAGGGAGACACACACGCACACACACACACACACACACACACACAGTTGGCAAGTGCAGGATTCAATCCTCTACCTAACTACATGATGATACTACAGCAGTACGCATTTACATGACACGCTATACACATTACTGGGATTTCACCTTTCCACAGGTATATTTGTAGGATGGTGACATCATCAGACTTGACAAAGATGAGTATACCGCTTTTAAGGTGTGTGAGTAGTCTCCAAAAAGGTTGCTTCTCCCCAGGGAGATACACACAGTTGGCAAGTGCAGGATTCAAACCCCTACCTAACTACATTATGATACTACAGCAGTACACATTTACACAACACACTATACACATTACTGGGATTTCTTCTTTCCACAGGTATATTTGTAGGAGGGTGACATCATGAGACGACAAAGATGAGTATACCACTTTTAAGGGGTGTGAGTAGTCTCCAAAAAGTTTGCTCTCTCCCCAGGGAGAGAGATAGAGAGACACACACATACACACACACACACACACACACACACACACACACACACACACACACACACACACACACACACACACAGTTGGGAAGTGCAGTGTTCTTAATCCAAACTAAGTACATCTTTACACTTCAGCAAGCAATATGGAGTTACAGGGTGAAATATAGACATTACTTGCTGACAGTTTGCACAAAGTTTTTTTCATATTTGCTAACGTCAGCAGGCTTATCATACCAGGTGTATTGTGAATGTATTGTATGCATAGGCCATGACCATATCATATATGGGTTGATGCATGACATGCTGGCACACAGAGGGTCAAACCTTGAGTAGCATCTTACTTTCACCTACATGATACTGCAATATAACAGAAAGATGATAAACTTCAATAATTGGCTGAGCTTCTGGTGTCATTCAAAGGGGATCCAGTCTCTGTCTGCCTGTGATGACACGATAGACAAGCCTTGTTGCTTCGCTACAGATGGTTTGCACCTGTCACCCCTATGCTTCTGAATACTGGCCAAGGCTCTTGCTGTCCCCATATTACCTTTTTAGGCAATGCTCAAAGGTTCATAGGTAGGTACTAGGCTATCGGCCCTGGGGCCTATACAAGCCCAGCCAAAAAGGTACCCTGGTTTTTGTCACCCAAGACATTTATTTTCCTGTGCCACTGTCGTGCAGAGACACAGAAGTGATCCCCAGGGTGAATTTCCTATTTCCCATCCAAACATCAAGATTTTTCTTGAAGAGTGCTAATGAGGAGCTTTGTTTGATATAGATAGGTAGTTTGTGAAGTATGTGAAGTCTCTGGGACAGGAATCTATCCCTCCGGCATGTTCTGTTTATTGTGGTGACAAGGTTTAGGTCCCTAGAGCATTTAGGTGCATAGGTTCATAGGTAGGTACTAGGCTATCTGCCCAAGGGCATTTATAAGCCTAGCCAGAATGTGTTGGCTTCCGCCTCCCTTTTAAATTAGTTTCCTAGGCCTCTGTCTAGCAGGGCCACTGAAGTGATCCCAGGGGTAAATTTGCAATTTCCCATCCACTCGTCAAGATTCCTCTTGAAGAGAGTCTGCGAGGGGCTCTGCCTAACATCAACTGGGATTCTATTCCAGAGCGACAGAAGTCTCTGGGACAGGAATCTATCCCTCCAGCACGTCCTGTTTATTGCTTTGCTGAGGTTTAATTCACTGGAGCGTATGGCTCTAAGAGATTTGTTTTTCTTGAGGTGGAGCATGTCCATTAATTCCGGGTTGGACATGGCCTTATACGTCAGACATAGATCACCTCTGAGCAGGCAGTAAGCAACCAAGTAGAGCTGGAGTTTCTTTAGTCGAGCTGCATAGGGCATTTCTTTGAGACCCATGATCCTCTTGGTGAGGTACTTCTGTGGTCTTACCAGCTGTTGCATGTGCCAATTAAGGTTCATACCAAATGGGGCATTGTACTCTATTATGGGCCTAATGAGTGATGAGTAGAGGGGCACAATTACCTCTCTTGATCTAGAGGTGAACCCTTTCATGATTAGGTGGGCTACATAGAAGGAATATCTAACCACTTTGGCACTGTGATTATCAAAGGAGAGGTTACTATCTACCTGGGTCCCCGGGTCCCTAATTACATTTTCCATACCTAGTGGATTACCACCTATGTGATAATTCATGGGCACTTTGTTTTTCCAAAGGGGATGACTATGCATTTTTTTGCATTCAGCTTGAGGTCATGGTTTTGACACCAGGTATGTGTCTCTGTAAGACCCTTCTGGAGGATGTCTGTGTCAGCCAGAGAGTCGATTTTGGCCCCCAGTTTGCAGTCATCTGTGAACTTGGTCAGCCATAGTTCTCCTGTGCTTGTCTGTACCTCAGAGAAGTATATACTGAACAGGAGGGGTCCCAGGACCGAGACCTGTGGGATGCCACTTGTGACTGGTTTAGAGTCGGACATGGCACCCGCAACTCTGACCATGTGTGTTCTATTCATGAGCCAGTTGGCCACCCATCTCGTGACATAAGGGTAATGTTCAAGCTGGTAAGCTTGTCTATGATGTCAGAGTGGGGAATGGTGTCGAAGCCCTTAGTGAGGTCCAGGTAGGCTGTGTAGACTACCTTCCCTTCATCTATGGCCTTGGTAACTGTTTCAAAGAAGTCAGCTAGGTTTAGGAGGCAGGATCTGCCTTTAACAAAGCCGAATTGGGTAGGGTCCAGTGTCTGGAGGTTCCCAATGTCTCTGTTTATGAGTTCCATGATAATTTGCACCATAGCTTTGCAGACCAGGCTGGTCAGGCTTATAGGGCGATAGTTCCCAGGTTCTGTTGTGGCACCACCTTTGTGGAGCGGGAAGACTGTTGCTGTACGCCATTCTTTGGGTACATAGCCTGTGGTAAGGCTGTGTCTGAACAGTGAATTTAGGTAGGGTTTAGTTCCTTTTGGAGCTTGTGTAAGACGCAGCCTGGGACACCATCTGGTCCCATTGATGCTGTGTTCTTAGCTTTGGAGAGGGCTGTTTTTACCTGCATGTCCGTGATGTCTGGGGCTCTGCATTCTTCTGGGATGGGCACAGGCCCTTTTGGGGGTGAGTGGGGGGTAAAGTTTGCACTAAACTTGTCCACCAGGATGTTGGCAGTGTCAGTTGGTTCAGTGTATTTTTTGCCATTTTGCAGTAGCTCAAAGCATATCTGAGAGTTGCCACCTAAATGTTTGATATAGCTAAAGAAGGCTTTGTGGTTATCTTTAGATTCCTTGGCAATTTTTCTTTAGAAACTCGCCTTGGATGATTTTATGAGCGATCGTAGTTTCTTGCTAATAATGATCAGTGATGCTTTTCCTTTTTGGAATTTTGCTCTATCATGTAGTAGTTTCCTCCTTCTGTTGTATAGCTTATTTATGGCCAAGGACCACCAGACTGGTTTCCTCTTTTTGGAGTAGTGAGTCTTGGTTTTACTCAGGATGGCTCGATCCATGCATCCCTGTAGATGCTCATATAATGCACTTGTAAAGGATTCTGCGGATTGGATAGCATTATCATGTAGCAAGGGGGCTTTGAAACTTTCCACTTCAGTCTTGAGAAGTGTGAACTTTGTTTTTGAAAAGTTTTTCTCAGTGGTTTCCTTGACTGGGGGTGGGGTCAGGATGTGGATGTCCAGTGTGATTACTTTATGATCTGATCTTACCAGCAAGGGGTTTACCTCTGGTGTGGAACACTGATCCCCCATGTTGGTGATGATCAGGTCCAGTATGTTTTCACCTCTAGTGGGCATGGTGACCAGCCAGGGCGTTTGTGTTTATAAACTCTAGGAAGCACTGGGCAAAGGAGTTTGAACTTGAGTAATTCTCCTCAGTGTTTGGGTAGTTGAAATCTCCTAATATCCTGGTGTTTGGTAGGACCTTTACATTTTCCAGTGTTCTCAGGAATGCTGAGTGAGGGTCCTGAGACAAGGTAGGTGATCTGTAGCAGGCTATGATCTGATAAGCAGCTTTGCCCACTGTTAGTTGCACTTGGATGGTCTCCGAGGCCTCATGCTGTGCCGCTAACCTGGAGGTGTGGGTATCCTTTATGAAAATGGATCCCCCTCCTTTTGCATTTCGGTCCGGGTTTTGGGGCTGTAGCTCGGAGAGATTGGGATTTCTTTAAATGCAGCATGTCCAACAGCTCTGTGTTTGACATAGCTTTGTATGTTAGGCAGAGATCACCTCTGAGTAGGCGATATGCGACAGAGTAAAGCTGGAGTTTTTGAGACGGTCTGTGTAGGGCATGTATTTGAGGCCACTAATCCTCTTTGTGAGGTATTTCTGCGGGCTTTCCAGTTGTTGTAGATGTCTTGTGAGGTACATACCAAAAGGGGTATTGTACTCTATAATGGATCTAATGAGAGATGAGTAGAGGGGAACAATGACATCTTTTTTTCTGCATGAGAAACCTTTTGTGATGAGGTGTGCCACATAGAAGGATTTCCTGACTACTGTGGCGATGTGATTATCAAAGAAGAGTCTACTGACCACCTGTGTCCCAAGGTCTCTTATCACACTTTCAGTGTTAAGTATACTACTGCCTATGTTGTAGTTCATGGGTACAGAGTTTTTACCAAAGGGGATGACAGTGCACTTTTTGGCATTGAGCTTGAGGCCATGGCTTTGACACCAGGCATCTGTCTCAGTAAGGCCCTTTTGTAGGATGTCCACATCATTAGTAGTTTTGATTATGACTCCTAGTTTGCAGTTATCTGGGAACTTCATTAGCCAAAGACCTTCTGTGTTAGCCTGTACTTCAGGGAAGTAGATAGCAAACAGGACAGGACACAGGACTGAACTCTGTGGTGCTCCACTTCTCACTGGTCTGAAGTTGGACTTGGAGTCTGCTACTTTCACAGTGTGGGTTCTGTCAGTGAGCCAGTTGACAACCAATCTTGTGACATAGGGATTTATACCTAGTTTAGTGAGTTTATCTATAATTCCAGAGTGGGGGATGGTGTCAAAAGCCTTGGCAAGATCTAGATAGGCTGTGTGAACCACCTTACCCTTGTCTATGGCTTTGGTGACTGCTTCAAAGACATTTATCAGGTTTAGGAGACATGATCTGCTTTTTACAAACCTGAAATGGTTGTGGTCCAGAGTTTGGAGATTACCAATGTCTTTATTTATAAGTTCCATGATGATACGTTCCATGGCCTTGCAGACCAGGCTCATCAGACTAATGGGGCGCTAGTTCCCAGGGTCCCTGGTGGCTCCCCCCTTGTGTAGTGGGATAACCGTCACTGTGCACCATTCAGCAGGCACAAAGCCTGAGGTGGGGCTATGATTGAATATGGTACTTAGGTGTGGTGCCAGTTCGTTCTGTAGTTCGTGTAGAACGCAGCCTGGGATGTTATCTGGTCCCATGGATGCTGTGTTCCTGACTTTGGAGAGTGGTTTTTACCTGTGTAGCTGTGATTACAGTAACTTTGCATTCTTCCGGTATAGAGATGGGCTCTTTCCTGGGTGAGAGGGGGTAAAGTTAGCACTGTTTCTATCTGCCAGAATGTTGGCAATATCAGTTGGGTCTGTATATTTAGTGCCATTGTGCTGTAACTCAGAGCAGATCTGAGTGTTGCCATTGTGATTCTTGACATAGCTATAGAATGCTTTGTGGTTGTCTTTAGAATCAGTGGCAATTTTGTTTTCGTAACTAGCTTTGGAGGATTTTATCAGGGATCACAGCTTCTTACTGAGGCTGACCAGGGAGCTCCTCCACTCATGGGTTTTACCCTCTTTTGCAACAGTTTCTTCCTTCTGCTGTGCAGTTTGTTTATGGCAGGGAACCACCAGATTGGCTTTCTTTTCTTGGAGGATAGCGTCTTGGTTCTGTTTGGAATAGCACGATCCATGCACTCATGTAAGTGCTTATAAAGTGCAATTGTGTAGGATTAAGTAGTCATAACTGTATTGTCCATCTGCATGGGTGTCCTGAAGTTCACCACTTCTGTCTTAAGAATCATGAAGTTGTCTTTGGAGATATTTTTTAACATGGTTTCCTTAATGGGGGGTGAGGGCAGAATGTGGATATGTAGGGTAATTAGCTTATGGTCAGATCAGACCAATGAGGCGTTGACTTCAGGTGTGGAACACCGGTCACTCAGGACAAACCAAACCCCATAACCAACACAAATAACCACAAAGAGAGCTAAATGCTACTCATTGCCAGAAGTCTCAGCCTCCAGATGCACACACTCAAGGCACTTCTCAGTATGGAGAATACTGATATCTGTGCAGTAACAGAAACCTAGTTCAAGGCTCCAGAGAACACACCAGCACTACCAGGATACTACTCATTCCATACCTTCCAGCATCAGAACCTGGATCATAACACATAGGGTGGGGATGTATCCATATTCCTCAAGGATACCTACACCACTCTCTACATCCTCTCTACAGGATATGTACCCATAGAATGTTGCACAGCAACGTTCTTCCCATTCCACAGGGATGGGGCCACAAAAGACCCTTGGCATTCATGCTCTATGAACCTGACGAGTCTGATCTGCAAGGCAATGGAGCCAATCATAATGGAAGTAAACAATAAAGACATTGGGAACCTTCACACAGTTGAGCACACCCAGTTTGGCTTTGTCAAATGCAGGTCACACCTCCTGAACTGGGTGGATTTCTTTGAGACAGTTACCCAGGCTACAGATGATTGAAATGAGCTCCACACAGCCTACCTATACCTCGCTAAGGCCTTTGACACCATTCCCCAGTCAGTCATAGATGAACTCACCAACCTGGGCATGAATCCATACATCACAAGATGGATTGCAAACTGGCTCACAGATAGATCCCACAAATTAAGAGTTGCTGGCTACATGTCAGAGTCTACACCAGTAATAACTGGTGTCCCCCAGGGTTCAGTCCTGGGGTCCCTCCTGTTTGGTATGGACTTCTCAAAAGTACATGCCAACACAGGAGGGTCGTAGTTGACTAAGTTTGCTGGGAACTGTAAAGTGTTTGCCATAATAGATTCCCCGGATGACACAAATATTCTCCAGAAGGGACTCTATGAGACAGATGTGTGGTGTCAGAATCATGGCCTCAAGCTCAATGTGGAAGAATGCATAGTAATCCCCTTTGAGAAAACAAAGTACCCACAAACTACCACATAGGTGTTACCCCCTTAAAACTGACAAGGTAATAAGGGATCTGGGGACACAAGTAGATAGTCATCTTTCCTTTGACAACCATGTTGCCAAAGTGATTGGGAAATCCTATGTGGCCCACCTAATCAACAAAGGGTTTGCATCAGGATCAAAAGAGGTAGTGGTGGCCCTCTACTCTTAATTCATCAGACCCATCATTGCGTGCAATGCACCATTTTGGATGTACTCAACTAAGCATATCCAGCAGCTGTAGAGACCACAGAGGTACCTCACCAAGAGGATTACTGGCCTCAAACAGTTGTGTTATGCAACACAACTGGTAAAACTAAATCTGTTCTCCGTTGCATACCACCTACTCAGAGGCACACTCTGCCTAACATACAGAGCCATGTCCAACACATAACTGTTGAACATGCTCCATCTACGGATACCAAAAGAGAGAGTGAAATATATCTATATTTATCTCTCTCTCTCTCTCATATCTATATATATATATATATATATATATATATATATATATATATATATATATATATATATATATATATATTTACACACAGACACAGACACACACACACACACACCTATGTGTGTTTGTGTGAGCGTATATAGGTATTTATCTGTGTGTGTGTGTGTTTACATGTATACATGGGTGTCCTGGTTTTGGGCAAAATGCTCGTTTGTTGGCATCTGTTTAATCAATTGTATTTAGTCAGTATATGGTAAGTGGTCTACAGATATATGAGAGCGACAGTCCCCAGGTAGGAAATTGCCAAATGCCAGACTGCCAGACAAACAGAACAAAATCTTTTAGGACTCCACTTGTGATTGGTTGTAGTGAAAGATAGGAATCCATCTGTTCTTACCTGTTGTGTCTAACCACATAGCCATTTGGACACAAGTTATTGCATCTTCATATACTTCGTGCTTCATAGGGGTTTCGATTTGCAGATGATTGCTTTAGTCAACAGGCAGAAATACAGCGCTTTTTGGTCAAATGTCCAGTTTATCAAACAGGCGTTTTGACACGTGTATGCCTTATTGAAAACAGGTAAGAGGGATGTGTAGTGTGTGTGTGTGTGTGTGTGTGTGTGTGTGTGTGTGTGTGTGTGTGTGTGTGTGTGTGTGTGTGTGTATCTGTCTGTGTTTCTGTTTACTAATGTGTGTAAGTTAAGAGTAGTGTAAGGGTTAGGTAAGGGAATGGATTAAGTGTGAAAGATTGTGAGTACTTAAGGTTAGGGGATAGATTAGTTTAAGAGGATAGATTGAGTGTATGTGATTGTGAATGTTTAGGGTTAGGTTAGGGGATAGATTTAATGTGTGTGTGTGTGTGTGTGTGTGTGTGTGTGTGTGTGTGTGTGTGTGTGTGTGTGTGTGTGTGTGTGTGTGTGTGTGTGTGGGTTGAGTGTCCCAACTGTCTTCTGTAGTGGTAGTGTTATGGGGACAGCTTTTTTTAAAATTTAATATGCAGGTTAGAGTTAGGGGCAGGGTTATCACGTATTATTCAAAGTGGAACATGGAGGCTTTGCTGGCTATAGTGGATTCAGTAGTCCAAAAACTCTTATACATCCATAATTCAAATAGCCCAACTAATACTAAGGCCATATATCTAAATCCACTCCAACCAATAAATAAAAATGGTGGCAGGATAGATTTATAACACAGGGCTCACCCACTTCTCTGGAATGAAGTAACTGTCCAAGTTAAACAGTGTGACACACTGTCTGAGTTAAAGAGGGAAACTGGTTGGATAATCATAAATTCATCCCTGGTATGACTAGCCTGGCCCTCTTTGCAAAGGGAGGAAAGGCTTAATGGTGGGTGCTACCAAAGCTAAAATGTCCTTGCAGCTCATTTGACTTGCAGCTCCTATGAGCCTGTGACATATGACTAAGTCACATCCCTGTATGGAAGCAGAGTTAGTGGGCTTTACATCAAGCCTGCTTTCCTGGTGACTCTTGGATTACCTGCCTGGAGTTTCAGTGTGTGGGAATGAAGGAATAGTATGTGCTGCCTTGTGGGTGCTGAAGACTGAGATCTTTTAAATTGTGTCTGGAAGACTTTGACAAGTGGTACATAATTCTCAGCTTGTGGTAAGAGAAGCCTGGATCAATTGATTTGCATGTTAATTATTCTAAAATTGCTACAGTCATCCTTTGCTATATGTTAAATGTTTGTGGTCTTGGACATACTGGATTAAGCAGTGGGTGCCAGCAGAGGTGACACTGGCTATATTCAACTTGAAATTCTAACTGCATTGGTTTCTGGCTTGGTGGTGACTTTCATTTCATTAAATTTGAGGATTAAATGCTGAGCTGTTTAAAATATCTTATTTATTTCAGTGTATGTATTTACTTGAATGTGTTAACCAGTGTAATCTGTTCATAGATTCATAGGTTCACAGGAGGTTACTAGGCTAATGGCCCTGGGGCCCTTACAAGCCTAGCCAAGTTCAGCACTTGTTCCCAGGAGTGTCTGTTTCAAGTAGACATTCAAGAAGAAACTTATAAACCTATTGCCCCTGTCCAAGAGGGACACAGGTGGAACCCCCAGGATGAATCTACAGTTACCCATCCAATCATTCACATTACACTTAAATTGTGTCAACAAGGGGCATTGTTTAACATGTATTGGAAGTCTTCTCCAAAAGTGAGACAACCTCTGTGAGACAAATCTTTCCCTCCAGCAAGTTCTGTTGATGTCACATACCAGGTTAAAGTCCTTAGAGCAAGTAACCCATGTATTATTTCACTTGTGAATGTGCAGCATTTCCATTAAAGTAGGATCAGAGACTGCTTTATATGCAAGGCACATGTCACTTCTGAGTAGTCTGTATGACACAGAGTAAAGTGACAGTGATTTCAGTCTGTCCTCCTATGACAGATACTGAAGACCCTGAATTTTCTTTGTTAGGAACCTTGGTGGTCTCTCCAATTGCTGCAGGTGCTTGGAAAGGAAAGGGAGTGTTGTAAACTATTATTGGTCTGATGTGGGAAGAGTACAGGGAGTTATCACGTCTTTATTTCTGGAGACAATGCCCTTACCTGTGAGATGAGCAATATAAGATGCTCTTCTTACCACTGTGGTGACATGGTGATCAAAGGTAAGATTGCTGTCAACGTATTTGCCCAAATCTCTCACCACTGAATGCAATCTTTTGGTATTACTATTGATGTGGTAATTTGCAGGAACATCACCCTTGCTAAAGGGGATAAGGCATTTCTTTGCATTAGGTTTAAGACCATGACTTTGGCACCAATCATTAGTCTGTATAAGTCCCTCTTGCAGGATCTTGACATCATTTAGGACTCAATGACCACTCCCAGTTTGCAGTCATCAACAAACTTTATCAGCCACCGGCCTTTAGTTTTTGCCTGTACTTTGGAGAAGTAGATTCCAAAAAGTAGGGGTCCCAGAGCCAATCCATGTGGAAAACCACTGGTTATGGGTCTGCTGGAGAAGGTGGAGTCCCCTATTTTGACTTGATGAGTTCTGTCAGTGAGCCACTTTGCAACCCACCTGACAGTATAAGGGTTTATACCAAGATGGGTGAGTTTATTAATGATGCCCGAGTGGGAAATTATGTCAAAGGCCTTGGCTACGTCTAGGTAGGCCAGATATATAGATTTACCCTCATCTTCAGCTTTGGTGACTGTCTCGAAGAAATCCACCAAGTTTAACAGGTATGATCTAGCCTTGGCAAAGCCGAACTGGGTAGTGTCAAGCATTTGAAGATTTCACATATCTTTGTTGATGAAGTCCATGATGCAATCTATAGCCTTGCAGATAAGGCTGGCCCGGATAATGGGTCTACAGTTCCTGGGGTCAGTGGATGCACCCTCTTTGTGCAAAGGGAAGATGGTGGCTGTTTTCCATTCCACTGAGATCAAGCCAGTGCTTACGAGGTGATTTAAAAGAGTACCCAGTAGTGTTGCTAATTCCTGTTTTAACCCATGTAGCACAGCCTGGGATGTTATATGGTCCCATAGAGGCAGTGTTTTTGGTCTTGAAGAGAGCATTCAAGACCTGCTCCTTGGAGAAACTAGGTGGGGGACTGGTGGTAGGGATGCTTTGTGGCATGTGTGGTGGGACAGATGAGTGAAGTTTTCACTCAGCCTGTCAACCAACAGGTTAGCTATATCCACCTGTTCTGTATATGTAGCAGCATTTACTATGAGATCAGTGCAAATCTGGGCCCTTCCTTTGAAGATGCGGATGTAATTAAAGAATGCCTTATGCTTGTCCTTAGTTAGGGAAGCCAATTTGGATTTGTAGTTCACTACAGAGGACTTCACAAGTAGTCATATCTGCTTGTTTAAGTTGAGGAGGGAGTGTTTCCAGTTCTTTCCTATTCTTAGACAGTAATTTATTTCTCTGTAAATGACAGATGACAACCAGGTAGGTTTGTACTTGCTTGAAGATCTTGCTTTGGTCCTGTCAGGTATGTCAGAGTTAATACAACTGTACAGATATTCATCTAAAGCATTGGTGTATAACCCAGCATAGGTGTCCCTTCCATCAGTGGGTGAAGGGGCTATGAAGCTATTTATGTCATCACGTAACAGACTGTAATTGGCCTTGGAGAGGTTTTTTAGTCTAGTTGCTACTAAGGGGGGGGGGGGTTATGGTGTTATACTTACTTTTAATGAAACTGATTTCTGGTCAGATCTCACCAGGGAGGGTCACACAATGGGGGGTGCTGCAACGATCCCCATGTTCATAAGCACCAGATCCAGGAAGTTTGAGCCCCTTGTGGGGTGTCAAACAGCTACTTCAGGGTATTGGAGTTAACAAAGAATAGGAACCTTTGGGCAAGTGAGCTAGAACACATATAATTTACCAAGTCAATGGATGGATAATTAAAGTCACCTAAAACCAGGGTGTTCGGTTGTATCTTGATTGACTTGAGCAGATCCAAGTAGGCTGAATGTATGTTCTGATTCATGGAGGGGGTCCTATAGCTGACAATGACTTTAATATGGGTCTTACCAACAGTTAATTGCATTTTAAGTGATTCAAGAGCATAATGCTATTTAATCTAGAGGTGTATGTATTTTTAATGAATATTGATATACATCCTCCTTTAGTTCTCTTGTCTTCAGTTTGTGGTCTGAACATGTGAAAGGAAGTGTAGCTCAGTATGGCTGGGGTGATGTCCATTGCCTTAAACCAGGTCTCTGTGACTGCACAAAAGTCAGCACTTTCCAGGGTAAGGACTGCTTCCAATGAGTGCAGTTTCATGTTTAGACTCCTAGCGTTTAGTAGCATAAACTTAAGGATTTTTTTAGAGGAAATTTGTACATCAGGAATTTTGTCATTGTGACATTGCCTAAAAAGGGCACTATGGGGGTGGCAAGAGCCTTATTCAGTAACCAAAATCCCAAGAGTGATGGATGAAGACCATCTCTAGCAAAGCATCGAGGTCTGTCAACTATATCATTCCAGGCTGACAGATACTGGATCCCCTTAGAATGAAACCAGAAACTAAGTCAGTTCTTAAAGTCAATCATTTTTTATTTGTATTGTGGCATCATCCTAGGCACGGGTAAAATGCTACTTAAGGCTAGAGACATACCTGCTTGTGGTACATTTCAAGTCATTCACACCAACATGGACTATGACAGTCTTAACAGTACCTGTTGTTGAAAGACTTGAGTGCATGTGTGATATGGCAGATCCTGGCACTTGAAAGTCAACTGATCCTGACCTTTTCCTTATCCAACCTGGTGAGACGGACATCTGTGTGTCTCACAATGGAGTCGCTTATGACTAAGATGTTTGGTTTTGTGTTATGCCTTAGGGCTTGTCTGGTGAGACCGTGGTGTGTGAGATATTATGTGTACTGTATTCTGCAGTGGATGTGAAGCGTGCTTGTGATTGGGAGGTCTCTGATGTTTAGGTAAGCTTCTAGTATGGGGACCTGTTGGTCTGATTGGTGCAGGAGGCGAGGTGTGCATACTGTTAACCTGCTTAGTGTCAGTTGTACTGACTAGTGAGCGAGAGAGCCTGGATTCTATGTTCTTAATATAGATGCATCTCTCACATGTTGAATTTGTATGAACTAGAAAAATGTGGGCTGTCAGTGAACATTAGGGAGTTGCTACATTGCCTCAGGATGCCCATGTCAATCAGGCTGGCTGGAGAAACTGGAGAAACTATTCATGCATTCATCTCAAAGCAGTAAATTCAGGCATTGTCTAGGTGCAGCCTGTGGAGTTAAGAATTTTACTTGAGGTTGGTGACGGTGGGATTATATATGACTGTCATGATTTGCTGTAGGTCACTTGAATTTTGGAGTAAGTTTTACAGATTATGGCTATATTCTAGTGTTAGATTTTGTGCAAGTCATTTGGAGAAGCAGTCAGCTTTGTATGAGATGGTTGCCAAAAGAATGTTTATGCTACACACTTGGACATTACAGGTAAGTAAATATTTTTGTTTGGGGGATTCTTATTTAAACTGTGAATTATTGCTGGCATTGTGTTGGATGTAATTAGTGGAGAATTTTAAGTAAAAAGTCCCCATGATTCAATAAACCCTACACTAAGTGTACACCATTCTGAGTGAACAGACAACACAGGCAAAACTCATACTTCCTTCCTCCTAATTTTAGTTTTCCTACTGATTTTCTTACAGCTTTAAATATTGACAGGGATTCATAATGGTTATCATAAAGTGTAGACTACATGTTTACTTAGTGTAATCTTTCTGAGTGACTATAAAGCACAACAATGTGGCAGCGATGTTCTTGAATACATATCATGTATACTTAGTGTAGGCTTTATTAGTGTGTATATCATGCATTTCTTGCTTCCATGTTGTATGGTTTATATAGTGTAAAGCTTTTGTATTATTATGGATTGGTGGTTTTCCCACACTCTGTGTATGCATTTTTTGGTGTGTGTGTGTGTGTGTGTGTGTGTGTGTGTGTGTGTGTGTGTGTGTGTGTGTGTGTGTGTGTGTGTGTGTGTGTGACAAACCTCCACTGGATCAGTAATCAAGGAGCCTCAATCCTCACCACTGGCACATAGGAGATCATTCACTGGGAGGATAACAGGTACACATACAGTATTTCTAGATGCAGCTCTCTGCATCAAGTGTAGTTTCCCTTAAGAGCATACAGAGACTACAGTCAGTCCGGGGCTGGTTTCTCTCTCTTACTCCCAATCCCCAGTAAGACTCCCCACTGGCACAGCTATAGAGTTGAGATCTCAGCTGAGTGAACAAAGCCAAGACCTCCAGCACATTCTCTGTCCAACCAGTGCTTCATGTTTCTGCCCAAGTAGCTGACACATGCACTCTTTTTTTGACACACACACACACACACACACACACACACACACACACACACACACACACACACACACACACACACCTGGAAAAGGTTTGTACAGGTTTGCTAGCCTTGCCTCCTTCTGCCCAGTACTTTAGGGCCCCTTAACAAAGGGTGTCCAATTTTACTGTGTAATATTAATAAAAAGTAATGTCTTTCAGCTTTTCCCAGTTAGGGGTTGCCACAGCGGAATGCCAGTCTGCTTATGATTGGCAGTAGATTTTTACAGTGCCACGGTGCCAGCCTGATGCCCAACCTTCAACGAAGGCACATCCATTCACTATTAATACTAATACAAATGGTAGCTTGAACAAGAGCAAAGCTATTAGGAGTTGCCCGCACAGTGTCACCAAATAAATATGCAAGTACTCTCAAAACTTAAATATTTCTACACAGATCAGCCACAATGAAAATTTTAAATATATTTAATAATAAAAGAACAAGACATTACTAAATACATATTCACAGTGACATCAGAGTTCAAAATCACAGGAAATATTGAGAATAACATTGCAGTATAGGCTCACACAAATAAAGAAAAACAAAATCTAAACTAAGTTTTACTGTATTCCTGACTGTATATAAGAGAATTATACTATTCCCTAGTAACTTACTATTAGAGCAAGACAGATGATGGGTGAATGGTTCTTGTCAGGTCCAAGACAGAATGCAGAATGCTCTGTCTCACTGACAGACTTCTCAAAATAATGTCTAAAATATTACTGCTGGGATAACTTGCAAAATGACATAATTTCTGGTCATCTGACTTCTAGTTCCCAGGCAAAACCCCCATTGCTGAAGCTGACAGTATTTAGCATCTACTTGTAAAATACTCTTACAAGGGCTATTGCTCAAATCTTTGGCAGAAGCTGGAAGTCATAAGACAGTTGCATTCCTTCATGATTTTCAGAGTAGCTATTAGTTCACCCTGAAGACAATACAGAAATCTTCCTAGTACAGATTTGGTATCTCCAGTTGCATTGAAACCTGAAAGATAGCCTCTTTATGGCCTAGCCTATAAAGTAATTTAATTTCAGATATTTTTCTAAAGTTTGCTGGACTGAGGTTAACCTCCTGTATTCCAGTTTCCATTGTTAAAACATATACATTTAAACAGTTACAATAGCACATGTACATTTCTGTTCTGTTCCAGTAGTGTACACTACGGATATATTTTAAGCACAAGCACTTTACAAATACCTTTTCAACACAAACATCTGTACAGAGCAGTTTGATATCCACATGACATACAGTTCTAACACATTTGTAACACCAGCATCTTGTAAAATTAGGTTGATATTCACAAATATATAATTATTTACAAAATTCCAGCCAGCTATGCTGACAGTACCTCCTTTTGTCACACTTCTCCCCCTTCGAAGACTCAAGCTACTTTTTCAAGTGATCCTTGCAAAACATTGCTTGACGGGGATGAGCCTATCTGGGAATACATTACCCCATACTCTGTCTTAAGATCCCAGCTGCCATTGCATTGCTGACCCCATTACAGCATTGCACTGTCATATAATATGCCTGCAACCCTAGGCTCCACCATAGTAACTTGGTATTTTGCTGTTTGGCTGCCTGTCCCCCTCAGACTCCTCCTGCCTTCTAATGCAAATACTTTGCACCATGGTAAAGATTCATGGCATTAACATGGTACAATTTGTGTCCCTGCCTCCTGTTTAGCAGATCTATCATATAGTTAACAGCACTGACCTTCTTTACCACTTTTAAGGGTCCCTCCCAAGCTGCCTGCAGCTTGTTGTGTGTGGCGGGAATAAGAACCATAATCTGCTGCTCCACAGCATATTCTCTGGCTAGAACATTCCTGTAATACCAGACCTTTTTCTGTTGTTGGGCCTTGTCCTGAGGTTTAGGACATATACCACAACAGACTCCTTGTGAGATTCACACTCACTTTCCCATTCATCGCAAATCATTTCTAGAGGTCCCCTCACCCAATACCCATACAGCAACTCAAAAGGTGAAAAACCTATGGCTTCCTGGGACACCTCTCTGTAAGCAAACAACAGAGGGGGCAAATATTTGTCCACTCCCTCTTAAACTGGTCTGCAAATGCCCATAGTATGGTATTTAGTGTAGAGTTTAACCTCTCCACTGCACCATTAGTCTAGGTGTAGTAGTTTTCCACCTTTTCTGCCTCAATTGAGAACAGAGCCACCACCTCAGGATATCTGGTAGCATAATCTACTACCTCTAGGATATACTTCTTTCCTGTGGAACTTGGGGTACTCAGAGACTCCACAGTATCCTTAGCTACCCTCTGAAATGGCTCCTCAGTCACAGGCAAAGACACCTATTTGCTTGCTTCTTTTTCCACCCTCCCAATCAAGGTAAACCCTGGCCAAAGGTATATGGAATCAGGTCCCCCTAAAGCTCTGACCGGAGTAGACTGCCCAAGCAAGTAGTGCTCCTCTTTAACCATTGTAGGCTTCACAGTGGTTAGGTCAGAGGCTGTCTCTGTCTTAACAGTGGTCTGTTTCCCATCTACTAAGATAGGCTATAACCTCTTGTGGTAGTATGGTACCCTTGTCTCCGGACAACTTACCACTGGCATTCTGTCATTACCACTTGCTGGTTCCCCTACCTTTTGTTCCCCACCTTGCCTCCATGGACATCTATATGCTACATGGCTCCACTGGTTACATTTAAAGCATTTAACCCTTGATCCTGGCCAGGTACCTGAACTAGTGGCTTCTCCTTTTACTGGCAGACTCTGTTGGGGTGGTTTAGGCTGCCCACCATGGTTTCCCTTATGCACATGGGCAGCACTGGGAATCCTTTTCCTGTGCATTGATGCCCTACTTGCTAAGTATAGGTCTCCTTTTTTCCCAAACTCATCTGCACTGTGGCATTCTCTGTCTGCCAACCAGATTTTTATGTCCTCAGGCAAAGTCCTAAGGGCTTGTTCCCACACCAAAAGGTCTGCCAGGCCTTCAAAAGTGGTGACGTGACACCTACTCACCCACCTAACATAATCACACACACTTTCATCTGCCTTACATCTATGCTCGCAAAACTTTTTGTCTGTAAGCTTCAGGTGTTAACTTAAAGCATTCCAATAAACAATTTTTAGATATATTATAATTTAAGCAATCAGTTAAGGACCGTACCCAGAGCCCTTGGTCAACATTATACTGTTTACTTAAGCTTTCAAACATAAAAATCAAAATTATCACCCTCTCTAAATTGTGGAATAAATTTACTGACCTTTATTGCTTCTGAGGTTTGGTTATTCCCTTCCCCATTACCTCCATGACTCTGGCAAAGAAAGAGTCAACATTTCCTTTTTATGTTGCCTCTGCCTCTCATTTTCTTCAGCTTCCAGGCATCTCAGTCTCTCTGCCGATTCTAATTCTATTTGTTTCTCCTGCAGCAGTCTCTCTAGTGATTCTAGTTCCAGACATTTGGCCTCCAGTTCAAGTCTCTTTAACTCCAGATGGATTTTTAAGTCCTCTGAGGCAAAGTTGAATTGTCCATTTTCTGAGAGGTATACATCCCCAAGACCGGTCTGGTTGTCTTCCTGGTTGCAGGTCTGTGATGCAGCTGTGGTTAAGGCTGCAATCATTTCTCCTTTAGTCAGGATGGCATTCTCTAGTCCTTTGCTTGGCACATCTCAGCCAACTTCCTCCTTGTCATCTAGAAATAATCCTCTACTGACATCTTTGCCTGCTCTCCCTGACTAACTAAGCTAACAAAAAATAAATAAAAATATTGTGATATGAAACTCTGAATGTCTGCCATGTGGCTGCTTGACCGTAAAAACACCTTCTTTAGTGACCACTGTTTACAGGCTACAGGAGTTCAATATCCACACCACTGAATTCCACCACTGCCACAAATTAATATGTGATGACCCTTCACTGGACCAGTAATCAAGGAGCCTCAGTCGTCACCACTGGCACCTGTGGGGTACATTCACTGAGAAGATAAGTACACACACAGTATTTCCAGATGCAGCTCTCTGCATCAAGTGCAATTTCCCTTAAGAGCACACAGAGACCATACTCAGTCCGGGGCTTGTTCTCTTTCTCGATCCCGAATAAGACTCCCCACTGGCACAGCTATCGAGTTGAGATCTCAGCTGATTAACCAAGCCAAAACCTCCAGCACTCTCTCTGTCCAACCAATGCTTTGTGTCCCTGCCCAAGTAGCTGACACACGCACTCTTTGAGGTTTGATTTACACACACACACACACACACACACACACACACACACACACACACACACACACACACACAAACACACTTGGGAAAGGCTGGCACATGTTTACTAGCTATGTCCCCTTCTTCCCAGACTATAAGGTAGTTAACACTGCCACCAGTCACTCCTTATCAGCTACTTTAGGGCCCTTAACAAAGGGTGTCCAATTTTACTGTGTAATATTAGTACTAATACAAATGGTAGTTTGCCAGAAAAAAGGTTATTAGGAGAGCCCCACACAGTGTCACCAAATAAATATACAAGTACTCTCAAAACTTAAAGATCTTTCCACAGATCAGTCACAATGAAAGTTTTAAGTATATTTAATAATAAATAATAAAATAACAAGACAATACTAAATATATATTTACAGTGACATCAGTGGTTTCAATGCAGCTAGAGTCACAAAGTCTGTACTAGGAAGCTTTCTGTATTGTCTTCGGAGTGAACTAATTGCTACCCCAGCAGTAGAACGTTAAGGTCTTCTAATAAATTGCTCTTGAAGGTCATCAAGTCTAACAATAGCTATGGGGATTCCCTATAGCCATACAAACATGCCAAAACTTGGAATGATATACTTTAAAATATACTGAACACTAACAATACTTCAAAATTCAAACTACTACTAAGGGAACACCTTAATAACACTTGGCTTTGCTCCTGCACTAAACCTAGGTAACAGCTCTAAATATACCCTCCACTTAGTTCTCTCCCTCTTATTCCTCACCTAACTTTCCCCTTCTCCTTTACTCCTTCTTTTACTCCTCAGTTGCCTGCTTCTGTTCTTTCACCTGTTAGGCAACAGCATTTCCTCACCCCTGAAATTTTTTTGTACTTCAGTTTGCCCTAAAAGTTTATTAATGTTCACTGTGTTTAAACTAATTTCAGTTTTTATCCTTGTCATTTTTTATTTATAATTTCTTATTATTTTCTCCTCTTGTATCCTTCATGTACTTTGTACTGTACACATTATGTATTCAAAAATGTTTTTTTTTTACTATGATAACACTGCATTTGTGGAACTTTTCCTCTCCGGGCCTCTGCTGAAAATGGGCCATGTTAGGCTCAGTCAGACTCTCCCAGTAACAAATGGAAATAAATAAATAACCACTTGATAGGGAAGGCTACTCTAGCCTGCAGTCCAGATGTATTCTTGGCCTCTTCTCATTCTGTTACCTTTCCCTCTCTAATTATTTGCTCCCAATACTTTGGTTCCTTTGCCAGTTTTCTCCAGTAAATTCCAGTCCCCTCTTTGCTATGTTACGTATTCCTAATTGCCATCATCTCTATCAGCAGAATCTCCTTTCTCCATTCCTGTGTTGCCTTAGTTCTTACAATACTTTCTGCTACTTTTTGAATATAACATTTTTTTAATTTCTCCAAGTCTTTTGGGCCTCTAATACCATGATGGGAATGGGCCCCATTCCTAAGTCAAAGTACGATTAAAGTTCATGAAATTAGTATTGTTTCGATCTTTGAGGTCAGCCAGAAGTGCTCTTTGCAGCACCCACAGTGTGCCTAGTAATGACTCCTTCTGCAATTTGTATGGGGTTAAACGTGTTGGTAAAGTATCTAAATATGATTGTAGATTCCTTTTTATAAGACCCATTGCTCCTACTACTATTGGAACTGTCTGGGTATCTTTCTTCCACATTGCTCTCATTTCTGCAAATCCTGATATTTTATTACTTTGTGTGTCTCTGTACGCAAGACACTGTAGTCACTGGGTGTGGCAATTTCAATGATCAGTGCTACTTTTGTCTTCTTTTCATGGAGCACTATATCCAGTTTTTTAGCATCTATGTTTTGAACTGTTGGTAATGGGTGATTCCACTGATGGGGGCTTCATCATTTTCCATGATGCTTTGTGGCCCATGTTTCCAGTGTTTTGCAGCCACTTCAATACCATAATGTCTGCACAATGCCCAGTGCAACAGTCTTAATAGTCATAACATTCTCTATGGTTATTGTTATATTCCTTAAGGATTCACATCCAAAATCCCATTATCTCTTTATTTCTTGAGCTTCCCCCAATTTTATCATTTTCCCTTTCCAGTTTAAATTATACCTTAAGGCTATGCTATGTATAGGAGCCTTAACAGTGTAGTTCTGAAATCCCCCTTCAAATTGTGTGTATATTATGTTGTCATAAGACATGTTCTCTTTACATGTCTTAACACATAAACAGTGAATGCACTAATTGCCAAACGGCCACGTCAATTAATTTTTTTCCCCAGGAAAAAAAAATGCTTGACGGTCATTAGGGATTTGCCCTTTTCCCCACTGTAATGCAATCTCTGAGTTGGTATATTTAGTTAGGGGTGTGTGGGTGGGGTGAAGCTCCCCACTTTGTAGGGATTGAATGTTTGTTTTGTGTTTTTTTGGCCAAGTGATTTTTTTTTCCCCTGAGGAAAAAAAATTTGCTGAAGTGGCCATTCGTTGATTAGTGTGCTTGTTGTTTATGTGTCGATGAAGATGTGTTCATTGACAATATAATATCGACCCCTTCAAATCATATAATCCCAAATCACCTTGCTCAGTTGGAATGATCAATTTATCCCACTTGAGTTTTGCCCTCTTTCCCTTCCAGATAAAATCATTCAGCTCTTTATTAATTGCTATCCACAACTTCTTCTCTGATCATTAAAGAATATGCCTGACCTGTGTATAAAATTAAAGGGACTAAAACATTTTCACTGCTTGTATTTTGACATCTATATCCATAAAAAAGACCATACAGTTTCTTAGTTTTTGTATTATCTTTTGTTTAGTCTCTCCCCATATCTTTATCTTCCATAACAGAATCCTTTTTAACCCATACTCCGAAGTATTTCATTTTATCATGGCCACATAAATAAGGGTATTGCTGAACCAGTTCAATTCATTAGTTTAAAGCTATTGCTTGTGTTTTATCATCTTAATTTTGTATCCAGAAAAGACTCAAATCTGGTTTAGAAAGTTCCACAACGTTGAATTCCCCTTGACTGGTTTTATCAGCTACAAAATAATATAATTTGTAAATAAAGCCAACTTTTCTTGATAACCATACCAGTTATATCCTTGAATTTCTGAGTCTCTTATTTTCTTTGCCAGTGGTTCTACATGTAATGCAAATAACAATGGTGAAAGAGGACACCCCTGCCTGGTTCCTCTGTTCAAACACAACTTATCAGAAAGGAACCCCCCACTTTAATTTTCATTAATGATCCATCATATATCCTCCTAATTAACCTTATTACACCAGAGAATTGAAATACTTCCACTGTCCTACTCATAAAATACCAGTTTACTCTGTTGAATGCTTTCTCTGCATCATGAGCCACCAACAACAGTGGTATGTCTAATACCTCTGCAGGATCTCTGGTTATTTTCCTTGTTATAGGCTCCCTAAACTTGGCAACAACCCTTTCTACTGTTGCCCGAATCATTGTGCTAAAAAAGTAAAGATTTTGTGCTGTGGGGGTATTATCAAAAAACAGTTGCTAAGAGCAATCTTTCTAAACATATGCATATTATCCAAGTAGTCCCTTATTTTCTCTTTAGCACTTGACAGTTGCACCTCTTCTTATTCTTTGGGATGTGGAAACACTATTCTTAGGGAAATAATGCAGCTTTTATGTGCATGAAGATTCAAATGCAGATTCTTCCATGCAACCATAAAAGCCTTGTGATTTAGCTCACTACGCATCAGCACCTTAAATAGTATCTGAACTTCACCCATGTTCCAATTTCTATTACAAAAAGAGGACTTAAACAAACCAACACTTATGCTAGTATAGAAAATAATATTACAGATTCCTCTTCCATTTTGTGGGAATAAAAAGAGCATTCCAATGGGGGCTGCTTGATCTGCTAGATGAACCATCCAGCAGTGCTTCTTATAGGCTTAGGCTACCTGGGGTAGCCATTATCAGGGATAAAGGATGCATGGAAAGAATAGTCGATTGAACTAGATCTTGTAATAACATTTTTTGAATGTGTTTCATCATATACTTTAATTAAGATATGCAAGGCATTCATTGCCATGCAGCCAGCTCATACAATAGTAGCATATGCATTGTGCGTGTGTGTGTTTGGAGGGAGTTGCAATGTTTTGCATTGTCACCATTATTTGTGTATTTATTCATTCATTTAATCATAGTAAGACATTTGAAGTGTATAGGTTCAGTAAACTGGCTGTAACTGCTGAGCACGTTTGTGTGAATGTGTGTTGAAGTAAATTACTGAGGTCATTTTTTTTTATTTTAATACTATCAGACATCTGAGGTGTACACAGTCAACAGACTGTCTGTAATTGCTTGGTATGTGGATGGAAATTAGTGACTCTCCTGTTGTGAGTGAGTTAAACTATCAAGCTTAACAAAGGATATGGCAGTAATGGACATTAGTGATGGAATGCTTTACTGTGGCTATTTATTTTACTCACTATCAGACATCTGAATTCTGCACAGTTAAATAGTGTCTATAATCGATGGTTATGGAGATGATCAGTGGCTAATTGTTACTTAACCCTATTGTTGTTTAATAAGCTAAAGAGTCACTGATCTGTCTTAGTAAGAGCAGTGTTAGAAAAATATGTACTTAAACATATATAAACTGTTAGAAAAATATGTACTTAAACATATATGTAGTGCAAGTTTAGAAACAGTATAATATGTAATGCATTTGATTCTATTTAACAATATGGCAGTAGAAATGATCTTGCATGTAATTGCTTGAAACTTAGCTGCAGTGTGGTTAACCTCTGACCCTGGCAGTAGCCAGCTCAGCAGGCTTATGTCTTTCAGCAATTATTATCTTCTGGGTTAGAGAGAAATAAATATGTATGCATGTATATCTTTCTTCCTTCCACCGAGAAGGATGGCCTTGTGAACATTATCAGAGATAGTGTGCAGCTGCTTACCAGAGAGACAAAGGAACGTATTAAGAGATGAACTGACCATTGTATTCAAACTAATCTAAGAACCTTGGAAGAAGTAACATCTACAGGAAGACATTGTAATTGACCAGGTGCCTTGCAAGGCTGTGTTATTCTCATGGGAAAGTTTTTAAAAAGCATTACCTAAGCATCTTCTTATGAATGAAGTATTATGGACTATAGTGATGTAAATGCCCTGTGACTGACCACGTCAGTAAGGTGGGCAAAAGCTGATTGCAAATGGTATATAATTGAAGGTATTTCCTGTATAGAGTCAGTCAAAACTCTATACTTGTTTTGTATAGTTTTTTTGCCTCCTAATGTACATTAGTAAAGACACATTGTTTGAACCTGAGCATCCTGTGTTATTGACTGTCATTTTGAAAAGCCTAATGATTTTTATAGTCTGATTTTAACAATTTATTTGACATTTTGGTCCTTCTTAAGCCGGAATTCCCTTGGTAAGCTGCAGGTCAGAGTGCATGGGTGGTAATAAATCTGCGCAGGAGAAGCTGCCAAAACAAATGGTTCTTCTTGAGTGAAAAGACCTCCGACTGAATTGTTGTGTGTAAAGAGGCTGTCCACTTTCTGATCTGTGGCTGAAGAGCGGAAGACTGGGCCCCAAGAAGAAAAATATGCAGTCATAAACGGGAGGCTCAGGTAAGAAGAATTTCCCTCTTTGTCTTTGTTTTAGATCAGGGACCAGGTTACACTGTACTGTTACTGAGATTTGTGATAGCAGGTCGAGAATGTATTGAAGTACTGTATATTTGGTCATAGATCAGGGGAAAAACAGAGCAAAGTAAACAGTCATTCTAGACACTACTGTGGATACAGGGAAGAAGATACCATGTGGTACAAGAGAAAGGTTACGTAACAGTCTTTTTTAAGACATGGGAAATCAGTGCACTGAGAGATCACGAGATCCGCCCCTAACGGATAATGTTAAGTATATGCAATTGCAGTGAGCAGATAATGTGAGATATTATACAAAATGTGTTAACAAATATGAATTTGATGGTAAACTAGATAAACGTTCACTAGTTACACTCCTTAAACAGCTTAAATCTGATGCAGGAGGTCAGGAAAAAAAGCAGCACCAACTAGGCATACCTCAAGCACACAGGTGGATCGAGGAAGCAAATTGTAGAAAAACAGAAGCTTAGAAATTCAAAAACATTTTTTTAGACAACATAGTAAAAGGTCTGACAGACAGAATCTGAGAAATGAAAACTTAAAGCAGACTAAACTTGCATTAATCAATGCATACAACAGGAAAATGAGACAATAGATGGATATTATGCTAGATTATTAGAATGCTTTAAACAACAATTAAAAAAATGCATTTTTAAAAGGTTGCATTGCCTCTATCAGTAGCTTTATTACAAAGCATATGATAGATCACTGAACAAGCAGGCTGCAAGCCTTACTTGAGTATGCTAGACATGCTGAAAGACACTTTAATAGTAAAAAGAGAAAAAAAGGGCACAAGTCTTCACTGCTGAAGACGGAGCTGAAGTATTTATATTACAGTCAGGTAAAAAGGGCATCTAGCTAGGGACTGTAAACAAAATAAGAAAGTAATGACAGAAGACAAAGGAAATGAGGACTGACTATATGATAGTGATAACAACCAAAAATCATCAGGAAAGGTTAATAAACAAAAAGAAAATGTGAATGTAGTAGAGGGAATAAAGGAAGTACAAACAGATGTAGAGGATAAAAATGGAAATGAAATTTTAGATTTAGCATTGTTGAGCCTGGAGCTCTACCTAGCAGATACAAAACCAGAAGTGACACTTCTGGTGGAGGGAAGGGAAGTCAAATTCCTGTGTGACTCAGGAGCGTCACGGACTTTGATACACCCCTCCAAGTTACCAAAACATTCTGAATCACCTGATTATATATTAGTAAAAGTAGCAAATGGACAGCTATACAGGGAACCACTCTCCCATAATATAGCAATAACTGACCCTGTTTCAGGTATGACTCAGAAAACTAAAATTGTAGTTTCTGCAAAATATCCAGTAAACTTACTGGGAAGAGACCTTGTGCAGATATTTGGCATAGCAGTAGTTCCTACCATGCAGGGTATGGAAGCACAGACAAATGGATGCTTTTGTGGTGTGATCAGAGGGTGAAGTCTATTATTGGTACAGCCAGGACCTAGTTACTGGTCCAGGGGCAGTAACCAAAGAACTGATGAACGTAGCCATCAGTAAGGTACCCTCCCTTGACACTGATCAGCAGCACTTGTTACATTGTACTCTATACTACTGTAGCACACCAGGACCTGATAAGAAATATGAGCAAGAATTGTTCAAAAAAAAAAAAAAAAAAAAAATCCTGCTGACAGATTAATATTACGAACTTTATGTTGGGATACTGAGGGAAACAGTGTAGTACGCTGTTCATTACCTCAGGAATTCATAAGATTGTATAAGTCCAATAGACTGCCACATGTCAGCTTGACAAAAAACAAAAGTGTTAAATGGGCAGACTTAGAAAAAAAGGTAACAAAATGGGAAAACAGACTGATTTAGAAATGTCAGGACAAGGGATACAAAAACAAAAACTGAATTGGTTGACACAGACACATACAGCTGTACACTTGCAATCTAGTGAGGACAGCTGATTAGCATTTTTATTAAAAGAAAAAGAAGAGGCCTTGTGTAAAATTCCAACAACTCTGTGGTCAACAGGCAAGTTAGATGTAGGGCTTATTCAAACAGCAGGACCAGTTACAATTACCCCAAAGTCAGCTTTTAGACCACAGAAAAGACAATACCTTTTGAGAAAGGATGCAGAAGTAGGAATTAAGCCTATAATAGCAGCATTACTCAAAAAAGGAGTACTGGTAGAATCTCCTGATTCACCATGTGATACACCCCTATTTTCTGTTAAAAAAGCAAACGGGGAATGGTGGATGGTACAAGATTTACAAGCTGTAAATAATGCAGTAATACCTAGAGCACCTACGGTGCCAGACCCACATACCTTGTTGAATGATTTAAAGCCACAACAGAAGTATTTTACCGTGGTAAATATTAGCAATGCTTTCTTTTCAATACCTATACATCCTGATAGTCAATATTGGTTTGCATTTACATTTCAGGGTAAAAGGTATACATATACTCGACTACCACAGGGATATTGTGAGAGCCCAATAATATTTGCACAAAAAATGGCTAGCAACCTGGCAGGGTTTACCCCACCGAAAGGTAGTCAAATTCTACTTTATGTAAATGACATCTTGCTAGCAGCACCCAGCAGCAGTGCAGGGTGGATACAGTAGCATTATTAAAATTTTTAGTAATACAAGGACACAAAGTAAACAAAAGTAAGTTACAACTTTGGAAAAAACAGGTTAGATACCTGGGATATGTGATATCCAATAAAGGTAGAATACTAGATAAAGGAAAAAAGAGAGGGAAAAAAAACCCAGCAATTTTGCAAGCACCCAAACCAACAACTAAGAAAGAAATAATGTCTTTCTTAGGTACAACTAATTTTTGTTGGAGCTGAGTACCAAATTATTTTACAATGGAGAACAGAAGCAGAAATGGCTTTCTGCAGGTTGAAGCAGTTAATAGCTTCTTCATTAGTTTTAGGACTTCCAAGTTATCACAAACGGTTCTTTCAGACCGTAAATTGTAAGCAAGGGTACATGACATCAGTATTAAAGCAACAGCATGGGGATAAGCAATGCCCCATAGCTTACTATTCATCACAGTTAGACCCAGTGGTGCAATCTTTGCCTCACTGTGTACAAGCAGTAGTTGCAGCAGCAATGGCAGTGCAGGCTTCAGCCTCAGTGGTGTTATTCCACCCTCTCACATTAAGAATGCCTCATGCAGTTGCAATAATTCTGCTACAAGAAAAAGTTGCATACCTTTCTCCTGCTAGACATCTTTCATGTATAACTATACTGCTGAGCCAACCTCATATGACAATTAATGCCCTTGAATGATGCTGAGGTGTCATATTACGTGGATGGCTCATGCAGAAGGGGTCCTACAGGGAAGAATCTGGTGGGGTATGCAGTAGTTACAGACACTGAAATTTTAGAAGCACAAACTTTGCCACACAACTTGTATGCTTAAGTAGCAGAACTGGTAGCTTTGACAGGAGCATGTACTTTAGTAGAAGGCAAAAAAGTGAACATATATACTGATAGTCAGTATGCTTTTTCTACAGTGCATGTGTCTGCACAACAATGAAGAAAATAGAGGAATAATTACATCCAGTGGAAAACCTATTAATCATGCGCAATTTATTTTGGAGCTATTAAAATCTATTCAGTTGCCTACCAAAGTAGCTATTTGTAAATGTGTAGCTCATACAAAACAACAGGATAAGATTTCAAAAGGTAATGCACGAGCTGATGCAGCTGCAAAGCAAGCAGCCTCAGACTCAAAAACTTTATTTTTAAATGAGGAATTACAACCCTTTGAGATTTTAGATTTAGACATGTTAAAAACAATGCAAATGCTTACTACAAAAGCAGAAAAACAAAAATGGGTAAAACGAGGTGCAATTTTTGAGAATGGACTGTACATTTCCAAAGGGAAAGAAAAACAATATTGCCGTCTAATTTATTTAGATATGCAGCTTTGTTGAGCCATGGGCAGAGCCATGTCTCAACAGGGGGGATGGTACAGTTAGTAAATGGAATATTCCAAACATATGGATACATAAATTAAACAAAATTTTGTGCAGCTTGTCATACTTGTAACAAGCACCATGCACAAGGAGCATTTAAAAACTAACTATGAAGTTTTCCTATACCACCATACCCATTCCACACTATTTGTGTGGATTTCTTAGAATTAAATAAATGTAAAGGGTTTGACTCCCTCTAAAATGTTTTTTGGGAGAGCATATTATGTGCCTCAGTGGAAAGCTCTCATGCCTGCAGAGCAGGAGGCTGACAGTTCATTAGCTAATTATATAAAGAAACTGTTAATGAATAAATCTGTTTTGCAGTTTAACTCTTTTTCAGATGAAAGACAGAACAAGAACAAATAACTTTCAATTTGATACACAAGGGCAAAATGGCCAAGAGTAAAGCAAATAGAAAAGCAGAGCAACCCCAGAACTATTGTATAATTATTTTGTTGGCTGTGCATTTGTTGACTATAAGTGTGACAATTTTTCTCTTATTGTGGTTTTTCCTGCACTCAACCACACGAGTGAAAGTGAGAAGACGTGATGAACTGTTTATAGACTGGCATCCAAACTTTAACACATACCTGGCCATGAAACGTGTGTATGCAGAGACTATGAACATTTCAAATTGCTGGGTTTGTACAGCTATACCAACAGCATATAAAAGACTGTTAATGTCCGCTGTCCCTCTGGGGATAAATGAGACTTGGGAAAATTTGTTTTGATACAGGAACTGTGAGATCACAGGACAAAATAGCTTTATTTTTACCTGTCACACAAAAAGGAGTTGTATGTTTCTACAAAAGTGATACCCTCCAGGTGGGCTGGAGTAATTGTAATATAACAATGTCTTATAAATGTTACATTAAAGTCAGAAGTGGGGGTACTGTTTGTAAACTAACTATGATTCATATCTGAGTTCAATGAAAACTACATTAAATGCAGTACGTGACAATCCAGTCTTAACTAAACAATTGTCTATTAAAGATAGGAAAATGTTTCATGCAGGGATAACACGTATTAGTACCAAAGTAATGATTTTATTTGTGGGAAAAAGGCATATGAATGGTTACCTGAGAATTGGTCCGGCAGTTGTTTTTTGGGTTATCTGGTTCCAGCAATAAGACATACTGCAGAATTACCTTTGGGTAAGATACGAAATGTAAGGGAAACAGCTCAAAAAATCTGAAGGTCCAGTTAAGAAACCTGTGAATCCAGTTGGGAAGAATCGAAGCTGGTTGGAAAGACCATAATTCAGTAAAAGACAAAAATAAATTGACTCATATGGACTTGGGCAACAGTGTTATATCCTGGGCAGGAATACTACCAGCCTATGGAGCAGTCAAATCAATCTGGGAGCTGAGGAAGCTGTCAAGATTTCTCGAAGTAATGAGTAATGCAACTTTTTCCGCCCTAGAATTGGTGACTGATGAACTGAATGCAATGAGAACCGTTGTGCTACAAAATCGAATGGCTCTTTACTTCACCCTAGCGGCAAGAGGTGGTACACGAAGAAGAATGCTGTGCTTTTATCCCTGAGAATCGTCACTAGACAAATAATCACCTAGAGGTAATTCAGCAAGTATCAGCAATGACTAAACCAGGCCCAAACCCACTGACGGACTTTTTCCAGAATCTGTTTGGGGGGTGGGGTTCCATCCTATTGAACATTTTAATTGCTATTTGTGTGGGTATACTCCTAATAGGAGCATGTGTTTACTGTGGAATTCCCTGCATGAAAAGATTAATCAAAGATTAGTTAGGGACTTCGTTGATGTATCTGTAACCGAGACTATGTATCAAGACCTGGAGTTGAATATGTTGATACCAAATGAAATTCTTTCTGAAATATAAAACAAATGACTTGCCTAGTTGAAAGTTCCAGAGAGGAAGAGACTAGGGAATGAAATAATGTTGTTTATGTTTCTGAATAGAATAAAAAGCATTAAAAGGAGGGAGAATGTTAGAAAAATATGTACTTAAACATATATAAACTGTTAGAAAAATATGTACTTAAACATATATGTAGTGCAAGTTTAGAAACAGTATAATATGTAATGCATTTGATTCTATTTAACAATATGGCAGTAGAAATGATCTTGCATGTAATTGCTTGAAACTTAGCTGCAGTGTGGTTAACCTCTGACCCTGGCAGTAGCCAGCTCAGCAGGCTTATGTCTTTCAGCAATTATTATCTGCTGGGTTAGAGAGAAATAAATATGTATGCATGTATATCTTTCTTCCTTCCACCGAGAAGGATGGCCTTGTGAACATTATCAGAGATAGTGTGCAGCTGCTTACCAGAGAGACAAAGGAACGTATTAAGAGATGAACTGACCATTGTATTCGAACTAATCTAAGAACCTTGGAAGAAGTAACATCTACAGGAAGACATTGTAATTGACCAGGTGCCTTGCAAGGCTGTGTTATTCTCATGGGAAAGTTTTTAAAAAGCATTACCTAAGCATCTTCTTATGAATGAAGTATTATGGACTATAGTGATGTAAATGCCCTGTGACTGACCACGTCAGTAAGGTGGGCAAAAGCTGATTGCAAATGGTATATAATTGAAGGTATTTCCTGTATAGAGTCAGTCAAAACTCTATACTTGTTTTGTATAGTTTTTTTGCCTCCTAATGTACATTAGTAAAGAAACATTGTTTGAACCTGAGCATCCTGTGTTATTGACTGTCATTTTGAAAAGCCTAATGATTTTTACAGTCTGATTTTAACAATTTATTTGACAAGCAGTGTCACACACTGCATTGTATTTGCTAAAAGCAGTATAAATCAGTCCTTTTTATGAGTTATACACGTATTTAGGTGTGGGTGTGGGGGTGTATGGGTGTGTGTGTGGGGGGGGTCTAGCAAGTAACAAGTTTGTCAACATCTGTTTTGCTTTACATCACAGTCAAACATCATCTTTGTACAGAGTAAGTGGCAATCTTTGGCTGCCCAGACAGGATATGTGTGAAGTCGTCAAATCAGTGGCACAGTGAGCAGAAGTATCATTTCACAGTAAATGATTCTCTAGTTCAGTTTTCACTGTGTTAATATGGGTTTTGTTTGAGTATTCTGATTTTCTCTAACATTCCAAAGACACAACATAGGTGAATTGGATTTCCTCCAATTTGCTTATAAGGGAAAGCATGTTTTGCATGCGTGTACAAAAATAACACCATCAGTTTTGTCTGTGAGCACACACAATATTGTGTGTCAGAAACATAACTCTTCTGGCTAGCTGTTAAAAAAAAAACAGTTAACAAAACATTTTCTTACAAAAGATAATGCCTAAAATGCATCACAGAACATATACAGATCCTTAGATCTTCTATGAGAGTTTGTAAGTGGAATTAATTGATCCCAGCTGTTGCTTGAGCAGAGGTAAATGGTCATTGACCTGTTATAACCTCATTATTTATTTGTTTCCTGTAGCCCCCTCCTTGTTTTGATTTTTCGCTTTGATATTCTCGTTTTTTTCTCTAAAAACTGCATTTTACCTGATTTTGGCCTAGCACTCAAGTGTGGGGTCATTTATTGCACTATTGTGATTATTTTGCTGCTTGTGTATCTCTGCTATTTTTAAACTACAACAAAAAGAAAAAAAAAACAAAAAAATCTTGCTTTTTTCCCACTTTCTTAAAGTTAAGAAAGTTCAGTTACAGATTTGCTGTTCTGAACTGTTTGGAAGTTTCTAGAAGGCCAGTGCTTACTTGGGCTAAAGGGAAGTCTCTGTGTTCACCAGTGGGAGTGGTTAACACTGAACAGCCTGCCTGTCCCTGGAGGAGTGGTTACTACCTAGAAGCTGTAGTTTTATTAGCCATTTTGGGTCAGTTCTAAACTCCTTGATCTGCCTCTCTTAAAACCCGACTGCCTTGTGGTTTTGGCATCTTTTCAGGCTTGCTAGTTGTTGCTGAAGCATCTACCAAGGGGAGAAAACGCTGAGAGAAGAAAAGGAGCCACTTTTGTGATTTTAAGTATTTTCTTCTGATTTCTTGTTAAGTTTTACTGCTTTGCTGCCTACTTTTTGGCATTTTCTGGCTTGCTAAAGTTTATATCTGTAACAGTAACAGTACTTGGAACACATCTAGAGCCTGTTTACTGCATTTCCTGTGTTGCACTTAATTTAAAATAGTTTTTTTTCTAAAAACTGCATTTTACCTGACTTTGGCCTAGCACTCAAGTGTGGGGTCATTTATTGCACTGTTGTGATTATTTTGCTGCTTGTGTATCTCTGCTACCTTTAAACTACAACAAAAAGAAAATAAAACAAAAACAATCTTGCTTTTTTCCCAGTTTCTGAAAGTTAAGAAAGTTCAGTTACAGATTTGCTGTTCTGAACTGTTTGGAAGTTTCTAGAAGGCCAGTGCTTACTTGGGCTAAAGGGAAGTCTCTGTGTTCACCAGTGGGAGTGGTTAACACTGAACAGCCTGCCTGTCCCTGGAGGAGTGGTTACTACCTAGAAGCTGTAGTTTTCTTGGCCATTTTGGGTCAATTCTAAACTCCTTGATCTCTCTCTCTTAAAACCCTACAACTCTCTTTTTGCGCGGTTTTGCGCACTGAGCAGCGTCGGGCAGTGCCACCTAAAGAGGTTTAAACTATTCCAGGCTCCACAAAGTCTGCTCTTCACTTTTTCCCTTAGAACTGTTCAAACTCTCAAAGTAATCACTCTATTCTCTTTCTAAAGCCCTGCACTTGCTCAGCTCTTATGAGGAAACACTAACTAACTAAAGCACTACACTCTCCTTGACTTCTCATAAGTATTAGGCTCCCGATTGGTCCTTCCTGATCAAGTGAAAAATCAGTTCCCTTCCCTAAACTGATCAATAAAAAAACAGTTCCCTATACTAATCTGGTATGTCCAAGGGTTAGTTTCAAGGTTACTCTCCAGTCCAGCTGGTGAATCTGGGAATTTTGAGGCAATGTTACAATTGCCTTATGTACACAGACAACCCTCTCCTCCTTCCAACAAACTCTAATACAAGTGAGAGATGCAGTTACTCAGCCAAACTGGAGGCAGAGCTCTCTCAACCCAAGACTAGCACAGTCAGTCAGGAGGAAAAGGTAACCACCCACACCACAAATCCAGTCTCACATAGACCTATTGCATCTGCATACCCAACACATAAACACACAAAAACATACTCGGAGGCTCTAAATAAAAATCTGCCTAAACAGCAAAGACCTCCTAAGCAGATATCCAAGCAACAGCCACCCCTCAACAATACCCACAAATCACAAATCTCACAAAATCAGTGTGCCTTACAGTCACAGCCCTTAAGGCCAAACAACACACCAAATACACTTGTTATAGGGGACTCTATTATCCGGCACACTGACGTCCCACTCACCAGACTGAACAAGGAGAAGGTCACTGTAAGCTGCCTGTCGGGTGCCAGGATCCGCCACATAATGCAAGCACTCAGGTCACTCCAAAGCAAGTACAAGTATGACTCCGTCATTGTCCATGCTGGTGTGAATGACCTGAGATGTACCTCCCTGGACTACATGAAAAGAGACATAGAGGAGCTCTCTGACCATGTATCCCAGGCTGGTATGACCCTGACCTTGAGTAGCATCTTGCCCTCACCAAGAATGATGCCACAGTATAAAGACAAAATGATCAGTTTCAACAACTGGCTAAAGTATTGGTGTCATTCAAAGTGGATCCAGTGTCTGTCAGCCTGGGATGACATGCTTGACAAGCCACGTTGCTTCGCTAGGGACGGCTTGCACCTGTCACCCTTAGGCTTTCGTATACTGGCCAAGGCTCTTGCCACCCCCATAGTGCCTTTTTTAGGCAAGGCTCAAAGGACAAACCCACCTCCATAGACAACCCAAGGATAAAAAAACTAAAGGTAATGCTACTCAATGCCAGAAGTCTAAACCTCAAGATGCACGCACTCAAGGCTCTCCTCAGTATGGAGAAAATCGATGTCTGTGCAGTAAAAGAAACCTGGTTCAAGGCTCCTGGGAGCACCCCAGCACTACCAGGTTATAACTCATACCATGCGTTTCGGCCCCAAAACTCGAACTGAAGCACAAAAGGAGGGGGAGTATCTATATTCATCAAAGATACCTACACCTCCAGGTTAGTGGCACTGCACGAAGCATCGGAAACCGTCCATGTGCAACTAACAGCGGGCAAAACTGCCTTTCAGTTTGTAGCCTGCTACAGAATACCCTCCCTATTACAGGAACCCCACTTGGCATTCCTGAGAACAATGGAGAATATGAAGGTCTCTCCAAACACTATGTTATTGAGTGACTTCAACTACCCAAACATTGACTGGGAAAACTACTCAAGCCCAAACACCCTCGCCCAACAGTTCCTTGAATTTATAAACTCTAACGCAATGGAACAACTGGTCACCACTCCCACAAGAGGGAACAACATATTGGACCTGGTCATCACCAACATGGGGACTCTATGTTCCACACCAGAGGTAAACCCCTCATTGGTAAGATCAGACCATAAACAAATTTTCCTGGACATCCATATCCCGTCCCCACCCCCAGCCAAGGAAATCACTGTAAAGAATTTCTCAAAAGCCAACTTTGCACTTCTCAAGACTGAGGTGAAATCCTTCAAAGCCCCTGGGCCAGAGGATAATACAGCCCAATCCGCAGACTCCTTTACAAATGCATTCTATGAGCACCTGCAGGAATGCATGGATTGTGCTATCCCAAATAAAACCAAGACTCACTCCTCCAAAAACAGGAGACTGGTCTGGTGGACCCCGGCTATAAATAAGCTCTACAACAGAAGGAGGAAGCTACTACATGACAGAGCAAAATCCCAAAAAGGGAAGGCATCTCTGATCAGTATTAGTAAGAAACTTCGATCCCTCATAAAATCATCAAAGGCCAGTTTCGAAAGAAAAATTGCCCTAGACACTAAAGATAATCACAAGGCCTTCTTTAGTTATGTCAGGAACATGGGCGGAAACTCCCAGATATGCTCTGAATTGCTGCATAACGGTACAAAATATATAGCCAACATCCTGGCAGACAGATTCAGTGCAAACTTCTCCCCCCCTTCCCCCCAAAGGAGCAAATGCCTATCCCAACTGAATGTAACCTCCCTGACATCACAGATACACAGGTGAAAGCTTGCCTCTCCAAAGCAAAAAACACAGCATCTATGGGACTGGACGGTGTCCCAGGCTATGTCTTACACGAGCTCCAAGAAGAACTGAACCATCACATTAAGTCGCTGTTCAAACTTAACCTTACTACAGGATATGTACCCAAAGAATGGCGTACTGCTACAGTAGTCCCACTCCACAAAGGTGGTGCCACAATGGACCCTGGAAACTATCGCCCCATAAGCCTGACTAGTCTGGTCTGTAAAGCTATGGAGCGTATTATCATGGAACTCATAAACAAAGACATTGGGAGCCTCCAGACACTGGACCCTACCCAATTCGGCTTTGTTAAGGGCAGATCTTGCCTCTTAAACCTAGATGATTTCTTTGAAACAGTTACCAAAGCCATAGATGAGGGCAAGGTAGTCCACACAGCCTACCTGGACCTCGCAAAAGCCTTCGACACAATATCCCACTCTGGCATCATAAATGAGCTTACCAGCTTAAATATCAACCCCTATATCACAAGATGGGTTGCAAACTGGCTCAGAGATAGAACCCACATGGTCAGAATCGCAGGTGCCATGTCCGAATCCAAACCAGTTACAAGTGGCATCCCACAGGGCTCAGTTCTGGAACCTCTCTTGTTCGTATATACTTCTCTGAGGTTCAGGCTAACATGGGGGGATTATGGCTGACAAAGTTTGCAGATGACTGCAAACTGGGGGCCATAATTGAATCTCCAGCTGACACAAGCATCCTCCAAAAGGGTCTCACAGAGATGGATGCTTGGTGCCAGAGCCACGGCCTCAAGCTAAATGCTAAAAAGTGCATAGTCATCCCCTTTGGGAAAAACAAGGTGCCCACAAATTACCACATAGGTGGTAATCCATTAAGTACGGAAGAAGTAATTAGAGATTTGGGGACCAATGTAGATAGTAATCTCTCCTTTGATAATCAAGTTGCCAAAAAGGGTTCGCATCTAGATCAAGAGAGGTCATTGTGCCCCTCTACTCGGCACTCATCAGGCCCATAATTGAATACAATGCCCCTTTTGGGACGTACCTTACCCAACACCTGCAGCAACTGCAGAGACCCCAAAAGTACCTCACCAAGAGGATCATGGGCTACAAACAGATGTTCTATGCAGCTCGACTAAAGAAACTCCAGCTCTACTCAGTTGCTCACCGCCTACTCAGAGGCGATCTATGCCTGACGTACAAAGCCATGTCAAACCCAGAATTAATGGACATGCTCCACCTCAAAAAATCCAAGTCCCTTAGAGCTACATGCTCCAGGGACCTAAACCTCAGCACAAAAATAAATAGGACATGCTGGAGGGACAGATTCATTTCCCAGAGGCTCCCCTCACTCTGGAATAGAATCCCAATTCATGTTAGACATAGCCCCTTGCTCACCCTTTTCAAGCAAAATCTTGACGCGTGGATGGGAAATCGCAAATTCACCCCTGGGATCTCTTCTGTGTCCCTGCTAGACAGAGGCACAGTAAACTAATCTTAAAAAGGTACCTTCTGTGACCTACTTTACAGAGACACAGTAGGCTAATCTAATAGGGAGGCGGAAGCCAAATACACTCTGGCTAGGCTTATAAATGCCTTAGGGCAGATAGCCTAGTATTTACCTATGAACCTATTTCACCAGCTGATACTGATTCCAAGCATGCACTAATGCCTACTGTTCAAATTCTACTTGTCTGTTAGCAAAACATTTAAAGCAACAATATACTGTATTGTACTGACTCTGTGACACATAGGAAGATTAAAAGGGTTGCACTATACAGTTACAGAATGACAACTTCAGAGTGGGCATAGTAAGACTGCAGGTTTGTGGGTGATGCAGTCTGCACATGGGCTGATGGAGGATTGGCTAGTTGCGTTGCTGTTTGTTACTGGATTTGATTTTAGGTGATTATCTGAACATTTATTTTGTGTCTGAATTTATCAGTTTATTGATGTCCATCTTGTTAGTATTCTGTTTCACTCATTTGTGATTGCAGGGTAAAATAGGACATTTGCAGCAAGGACGTATCCAAAGTCCATTATTTAGGGCATGGTGTTTATACCAAAGCTATAAGGTAGAAATACATTTTTCCCTACCTTCTGTGAATTCTTCATAATGGAAAATAAGCAGGGAGATTTAGGACACTTCCATCACTAGTATCGCTTTCTGTATTGCTCGTATAAGGACAAGTTACTGTACTATTATGCCCCTTTCTCATATAGCAAACTTGCAGTTTGGCCAACCACAGCAAGAAACTGAAAGAGTAATGCATACAAACAGCACCTCAATGAGCAAGTATAGAAGTAAATGACCACTTCTGCAAACCATATAGATTCATCAGTTATTACTACGCACTTGATTCAGATAACTCACTTGTAGCCTAACTAGTACAATTTTTTATATTACCCCTTTCTATCTAAGTGGGTGAATCTGTTTCAGAGGAGAAAAGTTATTTGGAAGACATAGCTATATCACAGTCAGGCTCTGTTTGTATTCAAGTGATGGTTTAGATCACTTTTAGGATCATAGGAGGTTACTAGGCTAATGGCCCTAGAGTTTTTAAGCCGAGCCATTCATGTCTCAATTTTCCCCAGTTATCAATACCCATAGACAAGAACAGCTTTGGCATATGTCTGTGACTTAGGGCATCTACAAGCTGCTCCTGTCTATCACGACCACAGTTGACAGGCCAGTGATGAATCTGAGATTTCCTATCCACTGGTCCAAATTGCATTGGAATAGGCTTAGGGGAAAGCTCTGATTCACATAAATGGGGAATTTGTTCCAGAGAAGGGGTGATTTCTAAGACACATACCTATCCCTTTAACATGTTTTTTTTTTTATGTCACAGACATGATTTAGCTCCTTAGCTCAGGTAATTGTAGTGCTGCTTGTTTTGTATAGCAGATTCAGCAGGGCTGGATCAAAGAATTCCTTGTTGGTCAGGCATAGATCACCCCTCAGTAATCTGTAGAAAACAGAGTACAAGGACAGGGCTTTGAGGCAGTCTGCATAAGACATCTTATTTGCACCCTGTATTCTTTTAGTGAGTAACCTTTCTGGCCACTCCATCTGCTGCAAATACCTGGTCTGGTCAGGAACATGTTGGTCTAATGAGGGAAGAGTATGTCAGGACTACGGTTTTAGAATTGGTTAACATGCCCTTACTTGTAAGTTGTGCAACATGGAAGGATTTTCTCATTACCACATACACATCATGACCAAAGTTAAAGTTACTGTCAACCTGGGTTAACAAGTTGCTCACTACTGGGTCTACTCTTAGGGGAGGTTTATCAATATTATTAATTGCAGGGATGGTCATCTTTCCAAAAGGTAAAATTATATCTTTTTTTTTTTGCATTGAGCTTTAGGCCATGTTTCTGACACCATTTATTTGTCTGTGTCAGACCCTTCTGGGGGATATCTACATCTCTGAGAGATGCAGTGAATGCACCAAGATTGCAGTCATCAGCAGAGTTGGTTAGCCAAAGGCCCTCTACATTTGCCTTGACTTCAGAGAAGTATATTCTGAACAGAACAGGTCCCATTACAGAGCCCGGTGGGACACCACTAATAATGGGCTTCTTGGTGGAGATGGATTACCCCACCCTAATTTCTTGTGTCCTATCCTGAACCATTGGAATATCCATCAGGTGACACAGGGATTTATGCCTAAATTTGTGAATTTGTCTATAAGAGCTGAGTGAGGTATTGTGTCAAACACCTTTGCCAGGTTGTGGTAGGCAGTATGCACTGTTTTGCCCTCATATATGCTCTAGTGACCTTGAAGTCCACCAGGTTTAGTGGGCATAACCTGCTCTTGAAAAAATGAACTGGGATGGGTCCAGTGTTTGAAGATTTCTTATGTCTTTGCTTATCAGGTAAACAATAATTCTTTCCATAGCCTTGCATATAAGACGAGTCAAACTTACAAATCTGTAGCTCCCTGGGTAGTTTGATGGTCCACCTTTGTGTAGAGGGATTACCATTGCAGTCCTCCATTCCCTAGGAATAAAGCCTATCTGGAAGCTGTTGTTGAGTAAAGATTCTAGTGGGCCTGACAGGTTGTGCTTCAGGCTATTCAGGAGGCATCCTGGTATATTATCAAGGCCCGCTAATGCACTGTTTAGCTTTGAAGAGTGCTGTGAGAACATATTCTTTAGTCATAGCTGGGGGAGAAATGGTATGGGATATTTCCTGGGGGCTAACTTGGGGTGACAGGTGGTGAAATTGGATCAAAATTTATCAGCCAGCAAATTTGCTATAGCCCCAGTTCAGTATAGGAAGCTCCATTTACTATTAGTTCAGCACACTGTTGGGTGTTCCCTTTAAGGCTGTGTACATGACTGAAAATTGCCCTGTGGTTATCCTTGGCCTGAGAGGCTATTTCTGCCTCAAATTTGGATTTGGTGGACTTGATTATTCCCCTTAGTTACTTGTTGAGACTGATAAGGGAGTTTTTTGCCTTTCGGGCATAGCCCTTCCTATTTTTTAGACATGATTTTCTTTCTTTTGTAATACAATACAATCTATGTATAACTGGGGGTCCACAAATGGAGCTTGTTTTTAAAGTTTGTCCTACGTTTATTCTGGCTTGGTACTGCTGTTTCTGTGCAATTATTTACAAGCATGTACAGGGTTTCTATAAACATGTTCATATAAGCCACAGTATTCTCTGAATTTGGGAGGCTTGGAATTTAGCTATGCCATCGTTTAATAGGAGGTAGTTAGTCTTGGAAAAGTTCTTAAATGTTCTGGGGTTGCTGGAATTTCAGGCTTTATGTTTACTTCAAGAGTGACCACTTTGTGATTTGATCTGACCAGTGAGGACATTACAGAAGGGGGGTATAACATTCCCTTATATTTTTGAATACCAGATCCAGGATATTTGGACCCCTAGTAGCTGTGCAGACTAGCTTTTCCAGAGTGTTTGCATTGACAAAATGAAGGAATCTTTGAGGCTGCGTGTTAGTGGTTGTGTATGCATCCCTGTTTATGGTAAGATAGATGAAATCACCCATGAATATAGTGTTGGGCTGCATTGTGAATGACTCCAGTACATTCAAGTATGTGGTATAGTTATCCTGGGTCATAGACAAGGACCTATAGCTAACCAGTATATAGTATGGGACTTTACCTAAGGATAATCGGACATGGGTTAGCTCAAACATGTGATACTGTATGACCAATTTTGAGGTGTTCTTATGTTTTATGTAGACTTATACACCTACACCCTCCCTGTGCAGTAGCTGGTCTAAACGTTTGGAAGGCATTATAGCCTTGCACTACCAGGGTGCCTTCGGTGGCTTTAAACCATATCTCAGAAACTGTAGAGATGTCAACACTCTCCAAGGTGAGGAATGCTTTCAGAGACTGGAGCTTCTTGTTGAGATTCCTGACATTGAACAGTAACACCTTTAGTTTATCTTGAGTAGAATTTACTATGTCAGAAGGTTTATCAGATTGACATTGACTATAAAAAAGGCATTATAGAGGTAGATGATGCTTTGGTCAGGTGTTTGTGATGTTACTAGTTTTGTGAGCATATAGAAGGTCACTCATTGTAGGGTCATTTAAGGCCTTGTACACTAGATAGAGGCCACACCACAGAAGTCAGTAAGATACAAAAAATGAGATAGCTTGAAGGCATTTTGCATAGGTCATATAATTTGGATCTTTGATTTTCTTAGTGGAGAACCACTGGGGGTCTTTTAAACTGGATCATGTGTCTGGATAAGTACACATCAAAGGGTGTGTCATGTTCTCCCATGGGGCTAACGTGAGTGGAGTATGCATGGGTCAGTGGCTTAATAGGTAGCACACTAACCTCTGGTGCTGGAAGATCTGAATGCTATGGAGTAGTTTCCCACAACAGATACTTGGATTAATTTTCCTATACTAACACTGAAATGCAGTATGGGATGGTGCTGCATTGCTGTCTTCTGGATGAGATGTCAAACTGAGGTTCCATCAGCTTGAGCTGGTCATAGCACCGGTGGATGTAAAAGATCCTATAACACTTACCGAAAAAAGAAAGAGTAGAGGAAGTTCCCCAAGTCCTCTGATCAAATTTGTTTCAAGTCAGCATTAATGGAACATAGCGTCTTCCATTAAATGTGGTCACTGGACTAGTGGGACTAACCCAATCACTGAAGAGTAAATAAATAAATGACATCTCTAGACCTAGAAGAAATAGCTTTAGTAATCATGTCCAGAAAAGTGGTCACCTTCCTGAATGTTGATTTGAAGTGAGATGTCACTTTTGAGGTATGTACATGGATGCTCATGTTTTTCAAAGAATATAGTATACACTTCTTAATGTTTAAGTTTTGGTCATGATCTTATACTATGTGTTTCTACATGTTACACCATCTTGTAGGATCAGGGAATCCTCAGGAGAATTGATAATGGTTGTACGTTTGAAATAACCCATGAACCTGGTCAGTAAGAGACTCCTGTCATGAGCTTGGACACAGGAAAAGTAAATATACACAGAATCAGAACCAAGGACGAGTCTTGGAGAATCCCACTAGTAGTGAGATTTTCAGAGGAGACAATCTGCCCCATCCTGATTTGCTGTGTTCCTGCTTCTGAGCCATTTCTGCTGGTCAGAAGATAAAATAAGGATTTACATTTAGTTTGATTAGTTTGCCTTTAATGTCTGGGTGTGAAATGGTTTGGAAGGATTTGGGTGGGCTGAGGTACATCATATGTGCAGATTTTCTCTTTTTACAACGTTTCTGTGACTTTAAAAAAAAAACAATCACTAGACAGGAACATCTTTTCACAAAACCAAACTGGTTTTGGTCATGGGATTGTAAGTTGTCAATATCTAGGTACATAATGATGTGCTGCATTATCCCACAATTAAGAATGATAAGGCCTGTTGGTCTATCTCTGCACCTCTCACACAAAATCATTTGAGAGACTGAGGTTAAAATGATTCAGGAGTGGCCTCAGTGAGACAGTGCTCCATATTGACAAAGAAATATCCCAGCACATTTTCAGTACCCTGAGAACCAGTGCTCTGAGAGAGCATTAAAAACTTCCTCAGAGTTGATCTTTGGGGTTTAGGTAGAATATCCTGTATGAGGGGGATGGGGTGAACTAAATTTAACCTATCAGCTAATAATGTCCACAGTGGCTGATTGGGTGTTTCAGCACAGTGCATTGCTTGGTATTGGCTTTATGGTTTCTAACAGCTGACGAAGAAACATGGCTCTTACTGTTAGAGGTTGTAGCTTTCAGTTCATACTTGAGAACAAACTCAATTACAACAAAACAAAGTTCTTTGTTTAATTTCTTTGAACAGATTTAAGATGTAAGAGTAAAGATTTTTTTTCTTTTGTCATACAGCTTGTTTATACTAAAGTTCCACCATGGGGGTTTCCTAGTAAATTTGGCATAGATGTCTTGATGTAGTCACTAAGGTGAGAACAGAAACTCTGCAAGTGCAGTGCTCTTGGCTGTTGGGTATTGAAGGACAGGGGCTACTAAACCACTTCTGGTCTTCAGCTCACTTCAGAAGCTTAGCCAAAGAGACATCCCTAAAGATAGTGAGGTTTGATGGCATTTTTTTGTTTGTTCTTTACCATGAAGATTACCGAATGGTAGTCAAATGCTTTGCCAGAGATGGCCTTCATCTGTCTCTCCTAGGCTTCAGGCTTCTGGCAAAGGTTCTTGCCTCCCCCATAGTGCCTTTTATAGGCAAAGGCATGTGGACAAAATTACCAACGTGAACAATTCTTCTAAACAAAATTTAAAGGTCATGTTGCAAAATGCTAGGAGTCTTAACATGAAACTGCACTTATTGCAAGCATTTCTCACCCTGGAAGATGTTGACATTTGGGCAGTCACTGAAACCTGGTTCAAAGCTGCGGAGAGCACCCCAGCCTTACCAGGTTACTTGTCCTACCATACTTTCAGACCCCAAACAGTGGGCTACAAAGCCAAAGGAGGTGGAGTTTCAATATTTATCAGACATACACACATCTAGGCTGGTCAAACAGTATGATGCACAGGAGACATGCCAGGTGCAGATAACTGTTGAAAAAACACCTATTCAAATCATAGCTAGCTACAGACCCCAACAATGACTCAGGACACCCACTCCACCTATCTGGACTTACTTGAATCCATCAAGATTCAGCCCTCTGCCCTGATCCTGGGTGACTTTAACTACCCAACCATTTTGTGGAACCTATTTTAGCCCATACACGAATGCCCAGAGATTCATGAACTTCATCAATGCCAATGCATTGGATCAGCTGGTCAACACCCCTATGAGAGGTGAAAATATCCTTGATCTGATACTAACCAGCATGAGAAGCCAAGCCACTGTAGCACCCCTACAGTGCCATCCTTCTTGGTAAGATCCGACCATAAAGCAATCACTTTCGAAGTCACCATCTCCCCTGACCCCCACCTTGCCAGGGTCAAACAAAACAACTTTTCCAAAGCTGACTACAACCTCCTGAGAACAGGTATAAGCAGCTTCACAGCCACCATCCCTTCATATGGAACTAGCACTAATGTCCAAGCCTATACCAAAAAACTGTATGAGCACGAACATAGCTGCATGCACTCAGCAATACCTGACAGGACCAAATCATCTTCCTCAACAAACAGTAAACCTGTCTAGTGGACAGCAGCAATAAACAAACTTGATAATAAAAGGAAAAAATTAACTGCTGTCTAGGACCAATAAGGAGCAGGTGCCAAATTGGAAACAATCTCTTCTTTGTCTGAACAAGCAAATAAGGTCATTGGTGAACTCCTCTAAGGCTAACTTTGAATCCAAATTGGCCACATCCACTAAGGACAATCACAAGGCCTTCTTCATATACATCTGCAATCTCAAAGGTAACACTGAAATCTGCTCTGATCTGGTGGTCAAGAACACCACATACACAAATGCCATAGATATAGCCAACCTGCTGGCTGACAGGTTCAGTGAAAACTTCACCTT